>NC_089820.1:27470423-27480217 GCF_029633855.1 Hoplias malabaricus
ATATTATCCTTCAGCCAATAATAAAAAAAATTAATACATGGCTCAATCCACTGCAAATTTTCTCTCTCAAACAATTAAAATAAAAATAGCATACTGGTGAATGGTGAACAGTGTAAGTATTCAATGACGGTTATATATTAACCAAAGAAGGTTTAAGAATATTGCTGGCTGAACTGTACCAACTTCAAAAAACTGCATAGAACACATCTGATATGTCAGAATAAAAAAAAAATGAAATGACAACATCTCCTTCGTTACATTCATACGTGTCAGCTTACAAAGTCAGTATTTTACCCACACAGTTTTCTTTTGAGTGCCACTATTCTGTTCTTCACATAGTACTTGATGGCAACCCAGTCACGGTTTCTGAGAGCATCAGGTTCAGACAGCAAGCATGAGAGACAGTCTTTCTTACCAGGGACTCGGCCACTCTTTATACAATGCATTAGGTGTTTCTCAACAGCATGTACCTCATCATCTGACCACTTTTTCCTGCTTTGTGGAATGTCTGTTGACAGAAATATGAAATGAGATCTGAGTTTAGAGTCACAAAACACAAAATGTACATAAAAACAAATTAATATTAGAGGGGCATGGAGTCAATCAGTATGTGGCACTGCTCAGGTGTTATATGAGAGCCCAGGCTGCTCTGATAGTGGTCTTCAGCTCTTCTGCATTGTTGGGTCTGGGGTACTGCATCTTCCTCTTCACAATACCCCATAGATTTTCTATGGGGTTAAGGTCAGGTGAGTTTTCTGGTCAATTAAGAACAGGGAGACCATGGTCCTTAAACCAGGTACTGGTAGCTTTGGCCCTGTGTGCAGGTGCCAAGTCCTTTCAGAAAATGAAAATTGCATCTCCATAAAGTTGGTCAGCAGCAGGAAGCATGAAGTGCTCTAAAACTCCCTGGCAGACGGCTGCATTGACCTTGGACCTCAGAAAACACAGTGGACCAACACGGCGCTCCAAACCATCACTGACTGTGGAAACTTTACACTGGACCTCAAGCAATGTGGATTCTGTGCCTCTCCTCTCTTCCTCCAGACCTTGATATCCAAAGAAAATGCAAAATTTACTTTCATCAGAGAACATTACTGTGGACCACTCAGCAGCAGTCCAGTCCTTTGTGTCTTTAGCCCAGGGGCGAGACACTTCTGACACTGTCTTGTTCAAGAGTGGCTTCACACAAGGAATGCGACAGCTGAAACTCATGTCTTGCATACGTCTGTGTGGTGGTTCTTGAAGCACTGACTCCAACTGCAGTCCAGTCTTTGTGAAACACCCTTTCAAAAATGTGGGGGAGAGTCACAATCCTCTCCAGGGTGCTGTTATCGCTTGTACACTTTTTCTACCACATCTTTTCCTTCCCTTCACCTCTCTATTAATGAGCTTGGACACAGCTCTGTGAACAGCCAGCCTCTTTAGCAATGACCTTTTGTGTCTTCCTCTGTTTGTGTAAGGTGTCAGTGGTCGTCTTTTGGACTACTGTCAAGTCAGCAGTCTTCACCATGAGTGTGTAGCCTACAGATCTAGACTGAGAGACCATTTAAAGGCCTTTGCATGTGTTTTGAGTTAATTCACTGATTAGAGTATGGCAGCAGGTGTCTTCAATATTGAACCTTTTCACAATAATCTAATTTTCTGAGAAACTGAATTTGAGGTTTTCATTAGTTATCAGTTATAATCATCATATTAAAAGAAATAAACACTTGAAATATCAGTCTGTGTGTAATGATGAATATAATAGGAAATGTTTTCCGGTTTGCAAGAGCACTGTTCGTTGCCTGACGTGGTTTTCCTCACACAAAGATATTTTCTCTGCTCGCAATTTTATTGGCTCCACTGGCATAGATTAGGCTGCTTCTCTTAAATAAAAATTCCCCAAGGATGGAATTTTCTCACCTGGGTATGCTCCGGACCCACCGCGTCCCTGAACTGGATACGAGGTTAAAGTTCTGAGTACGCAAAACTACTGGAAAGCAGCAAATGATGAGGAAACATCCTCAGAATTGTATATAAATAAAGGTGTGTTTTGATTAAAACCGTGAACGTCCCCTTTAACTACACCAAGATATTTTACCCCAAAACAGTCCTGGAATTTTGGTGTCAGGACAATCGTTGGGTAAGGGAAGCAGTGATGTAGTAGCCCTTAATGGAAAGAAATACTGAAATGCCTAGCTTACTATTATATGAAAATAGGTTCATTTTTTTACCTGTGCAGCAGTAGCCTCCACTGTTGGTTCCTCGGTGGCCAAAGAAGTTTCTGGTTCAGCACCGTACTTGGCAAGCTTTGCGCTCCGTATGATTCTGCTGTCAGTCTAAATGAATATAGGCATAGTAATATTAAAATAATAACAGAAAATGACCACAAAACTGACTATTAAAATCTAAAACAAGGATCAACAATAATTTATTCAAAGTGATTTACGCCAAGGTGTAAAATTAGGACACAACACACACCCCGTTTCTGGTACAGTCCAATGTCAGGACATTTGAGGCTTCCCTCAGGTCAAAACATTTTACCCCAGAAAAGTCTTGGAGCATCATTATTAGGACAGTTATTTAATATTATTATTAAACTTAGTTTATAAACAGCTGTCCAAATAGAGTGTTTGGATAATCCATTTCTACCTGTGCTGCCATGATTTCTGCTCTCCGCTCATGAGAAATCAGCGAAAGATCCGGACCTTCAGGTGATTTGTTAATGTTTTTGTCCTGCAAGGTGTGAGACAGACCAGTCAACAGACATTTCATGCTGCTTACTTTCATTGCTCATGGGAAAAAAACAAATGACAACAATAAGGACTAAATAGAAGCAACGGCTTTGATTTTGGCAATATCGTGCACGTCATGATGCAAAATTAGGACCCGACACACACCCTTTGTCTGGTACGATGCAAATTCAGGACATTTTAGATATTAAAAGGGGGCGTCTACGATTGTGGGGAAATGCTGTTCTCTCTGGTTTGTTTACACTCAGAAGCTGTGCGTCTTTTAAGGTGGAAAAGTGTGTTTGGGAGAAAAATAACTGATAGTACGCAGCTGAAGTTTAACTTGTCTGTAAGCTTGCTTTCACTATTTGAATTACCACAGAAACCCATTTGTAACTCGAGCTGTAGAGTTTGTTATAATGTCGGTATGTGTTTTATTTCATGCAGTTTGCCATCTCCTGAATTTGGACAGTCCACCTTAAGAAATCCAAAACAGTAAAAATAAGTCCGTTACCCACCTATGGAACAGACATAGAGCAACATCCTCATCTCGAATTGTACTTTTCATAGAGATTGTATAGAGATTTCTCTTGTGTAAAATAACTCTAGATGCCGTTTCTCTGCTGCGAGCAGAGAGAGAGAAAGCCTAAGTGGCCAGAGACATTTTTCTTTTTTTAAAAACAGGCTTCGGAAATGCATTAGATCAGTTCTGAGCACGCAAAACTACTGGAAAGCAGCAAATGATGAGGAAACATCCTCAGAGTTGTATATAAATAAAGGTGTGTTTTGATTAAAACCGTGAACGTCCCCTTTAACTACACCAAGATATTTTACCCCAAAACAGTCCTGGAATTTTGGTGTCAGGACAATCGTTGGGTAAGGGCAGCACTGATGTAGTAGCCCTTAATGGAAAGAAATACTGAAATGCCTAGCTTACTATTATATGAAAATAGGTTCATTTTTTTACCTGTGCAGCAGTAGCCTCCACTGTTGGTTCCTCGGTGGCCAAAGAAGTTTCTGGTTCAGCACCGTACTTGGCAAGCTTTGCGCTCCGTATGATTCTGCTGTCAGTCTAAATGAATATAGGCATAGTAATATTAAAATAATAACAGAAAATGACCACAAAACTGACTATTAAAATCTAAAACAAGGATCAACAATAATTTATTCAAAGTGATTTACGCCAAGGTGTAAAATTAGGACACAACACACACCCCGTTTCTGGTACAGTCCAATGTCAGGACATTTGAGGCTTCCCTCAGGTCAAAACATTTTACCCCAGAAAAGTCTTGGAGCATCATTATTAGGACAGTTATTTAATATTATTATTAAACTTAGTTTATAAATAGCTGTCCAAATAGAGTGTTTGGATAATCAATTTCAACCTGTGCTGCCATGATTTCTGCTCTCCGCTCATGAGAAATCAGCGAAAGATCCGGACCTTCAGGTGATTTGTTAATGTTTTTGTCCTGCAAGGTGTGAGACAGACCAGTCAACAGACATTTCATGCTGCTTACTTTCATTGCTCATGGGAAAAAAACAAATGACAACAATAAGGACTAAATAGAAGCAACGGCTTTGATTTTGGCAATATCGTGCACGTCATGATGCAAAATTAGGACCCGACACACACCCTTTGTCTGGTACGATGCAAATTCAGGACATTTTAGATATTAAAAGGGGGCGTCTACGATTGTGGGGAAATGCTGTTCTCTCTGGTTTGTTTACACTCAGAAGCTGTGCGTCTTTTAAGGTGGAAAAGTGTGTTTGGGAGAAAAATAACTGATAGTACGCAGCTGAAGTTTAACTTGTCTGTAAGCTTGCTTTCACTATTTGAATTACCACAGAAACCCATTTGTAACTCGAGCTGTAGAGTTTGTTATAATGTCGGTATGTGTTTTATTTCATGCAGTTTGCCATCTCCTGAATTTGGACAGTCCACCTTAAGAAATCCAAAACAGTAAAAATAAGTCCGTTACCCACCTATGGAACAGACATAGAGCAACATCCTCATCTCGAATTGTACTTTTCATAGAGATTGTATAGAGATTTCTCTTGTGTAAAATAACTCTAGATGCCGTTTCTCTGCTGCGAGCAGAGAGAGAGAAAGCCTAAGTGGCCAGAGACATTTTTCTTTTTTTAAAAACAGGCTTCGGAAATGCATTAGATCAGTTCTGAGCACGCAAAACTACTGGAAAGCAGCAAATGATGAGGAAACATCCTCAGAGTTGTATATAAATAAAGGTGTGTTTTGATTAAAACCGTGAACGTCCCCTTTAACTACACCAAGATATTTTACCCCAAAACAGTCCTGGAATTTTGGTGTCAGGACAATCGTTGGGTAAGGGCAGCACTGATGTAGTAGCCCTTAATGGAAAGAAATACTGAAATGCCTAGCTTACTATTATATGAAAATAGGTTCATTTTTTTACCTGTGCAGCAGTAGCCTCCACTGTTGGTTCCTCGGTGGCCAAAGAAGTTTCTGGTTCAGCACCGTACTTGGCAAGCTTTGCGCTCCGTATGATTCTGCTGTCAGTCTAAATGAATATAGGCATAGTAATATTAAAATAATAACAGAAAATGACCACAAAACTGACTATTAAAATCTAAAACAAGGATCAACAATAATTTATTCAAAGTGATTTACGCCAAGGTGTAAAATTAGGACACAACACACACCCCGTTTCTGGTACAGTCCAATGTCAGGACATTTGAGGCTTCCCTCAGGTCAAAACATTTTACCCCAGAAAAGTCTTGGAGCATCATTATTAGGACAGTTATTTAATATTATTATTAAACTTAGTTTATAAATAGCTGTCCAAATAGAGTGTTTGGATAATCAATTTCAACCTGTGCTGCCATGATTTCTGCTCTCCGCTCATGAGAAATCAGCGAAAGATCCGGACCTTCAGGTGATTTGTTAATGTTTTTGTCCTGCAAGGTGTGAGACAGACCAGTCAACAGACATTTCATGCTGCTTACTTTCATTGCTCATGGGAAAAAAACAAATGACAACAATAAGGACTAAATAGAAGCAACGGCTTTGATTTTGGCAATATCGTGCACGTCATGATGCAAAATTAGGACCCGACACACACCCTTTGTCTGGTACGATGCAAATTCAGGACATTTTAGATATTAAAAGGGGGCGTCTACGATTGTGGGGAAATGCTGTTCTCTCTGGTTTGTTTACACTCAGAAGCTGTGCGTCTTTTAAGGTGGAAAAGTGTGTTTGGGAGAAAAATAACTGATAGTACGCAGCTGAAGTTTAACTTGTCTGTAAGCTTGCTTTCACTATTTGAATTACCACAGAAACCCATTTGTAACTCGAGCTGTAGAGTTTGTTATAATGTCGGTATGTGTTTTATTTCATGCAGTTTGCCATCTCCTGAATTTGGACAGTCCACCTTAAGAAATCCAAAACAGTAAAAATAAGTCCGTTACCCACCTATGGAACAGACATAGAGCAACATCCTCATCTCGAATTGTACTTTTCATAGAGATTGTATAGAGATTTCTCTTGTGTAAAATAACTCTAGATGCCGTTTCTCTGCTGCGAGCAGAGAGAGAGAAAGCCTAAGTGGCCAGAGACATTTTTCTTTTTTTCTTTTTTTAAAAACAGGCTTCGGAAATGCATTAGATCAGTTCTGAGCACGCAAAACTACTGGAAAGCTGCAAATGATGAGGAAACATCCTCAGAGTAGTATATAAATAAAGGTGTGTTTTGATTAAAACCGTGAACGTCCCCTTTAACTACACCAAGATATTTTATCCCAAAACAGTCCTGGAATTTTGGTGTCAGGACAATCGTTGGGTAAGGGCAGCACTGATGTAGTAGCCCTTAATGGAAAGAAATACTGAAATGCCTAGCTTACTATTATATGAAAATAGGTTCATTTTTTTACCTGTGCAGCAGTAGCCTCCACTGTTGGTTCCTCGGTGGCCAAAGAAGTTTCTGGTTCAGCACCGTACTTGGCAAGCTTTGCGCTCCGTATGATTCTGCTGTCAGTCTAAATGAATATAGGCATAGTAATATTAAAATAATAACAGAAAATGACCACAAAACTGACTATTAAAATCTAAAACAAGGATCAACAATAATTTATTCAAAGTGATTTACGCCAAGGTGTAAAATTAGGACACAACACACACCCCGTTTCTGGTACAGTCCAATGTCAGGACATTTGAGGCTTCCCTCAGGTCAAAACATTTTACCCCAGAAAAGTCTTGGAGCATCATTATTAGGACAGTTATTTAATATTATTATTAAACTTAGTTTATAAACAGCTGTCCAAATAGAGTGTTTGGATAATCCATTTCTACCTGTGCTGCCATGATTTCTGCTCTCCACTCATGAGAAATCAGCGAAAGATCCGGACCTTCAGGTGATTTGTTAATGTTTTTGTCCTGCAAGGTGTGAGACAAAGACCAGTCAACAGACATTTCATGCTGCTTACTTTCATTGCTCATGGGAAAAAAACAAATGACAACAATAAGGACTAAATAGAAGCAACATGAACATCGCTTACACCCAAATATAAAATAAGGACTGGACATACGGATATTGCTTAATATATAACACATGAATTCCAAACTTGGTAATATTTTATCAAAACTAATTTTTTGCTTCGTGTCAATATGCTTCAACATGCTTAACTGTGCCCCAGTGGTGAGTATTTTATGCTCATCAGGTCATGAAGGGTTTTGGTAATCTTTAAAATTGACAATGTAAACACGACAGACATGCAAGAGAACACAGACATTGTCTTAATCAGTGTTCAAGTGTTAAAGTCTAGAATGTTTAAGTCTGCCTGAAGATGTGTTTATAATTACTTAAATATAAAAAAAAAAAATTAGAATTGGCTGCTTTCAAGACAGGCGCAGAGACAAAATTTTAAAGGGACAATATGTATAGACACTCGAGATATATTTTAATCTTAAAGCATTTCATAACAAGCAGGTGAGCTGGTAACAAGAGTAGATCTATATTGGGTAAAAAGCTTCCACTGTTTTTAAGCAAAGATAGGTTGGTTCTCACCACTTTGTATTTTGAATTATTGTAAAAATATAGTGTTCTACGCAGTACATTTCAAAATATACTGTACCTAATATAAAATCCAAATAAATCATGTTTTCTGTGCCACTGAAACAATGGACCATCCAAATTTTATCAGTGACAGGGGCAAAACCCTACACCTCTCCTAGGGCATCAGTGACCACTACATGGACGGCTTGCATATGTGAGTAGCTTCTATTGATGTGGATGTGAACATTACTATTTTTAGAGAAAAATGATGATGTCTTTCCCCAGGAAATCTATGGTTATTTCAGCAGGATGATGCCATGCCTCATTTGGTGTGTGCTACAACAGCATGAGCTTAACCTGCCTGTGTTCTAGATCTGTCTCCTATGATAATCACGACGGTAAACTTGGTTCTGTCCCCTGTGTTGCAGACATCAAATTTTCATTTCCAATTTTTTTATATTTAACAAATAGTTTAGTTGAAATAATACTACATAAAGTAAACACAAATATTTAATGAATATCTTTTCCCTGTTCTTTAAATCTAATTAACAAGTTACAGATTTTGTTTTGTTGCATTTTTATAAAGTATTCCATATTTTCATATAAAATATCATATAAACTCACCAGTGACAGTGAAATATGTACTGGAGAAAATAGTCACATGTGTATTATTATAATTTGAAGTCACAGAGAAAATCTCCTCAGGAGTTGCAAACCTGTAGAATTTTTCCTCTCCCACAAATACAATCACAAACTCTTAATTGCAGGTGCACAAATCCAATTCTACATACAATTCTACTAAGACAGAGCCAATTACTGCATGTGAAATTTAACCTTTAAACTTTTTTTCTTGTAACAGTAACACAATTTTAGAACCAAAACATTTTAAAGCTACACGAAATGTCCTTCCCCCACCTCACACACGTGCCCCTGAGGTTTAATATTTATAACTGTAATTATTGTAAATGTAGTATGGAATGTAAATATTCAGGCATACCTTTACATGAGTTGATAAATCTTTCTTCAAACCAAGGCTTGTCCTTGCAGGAAAGAATATGTTCTGTAGCATCTGACACCGGACTTCACCTTGTTCTTCTACTTAACATTTTCCTTGATACTGTTTTTAAATCATAAAATGTATGAACTGAAAAAGAGTAAATATGAATTTGAATACTAAACATTTTAAGGCAACAACATGCCTTTATTTCAGTTTTCTAACTAAGTCTGGAATTATTTGTAAATTCCCACATAAAAAAAATAACCACAGCAAGGGTCTGACACCTATAATTGTACTGTACACTCAGTGTGCTCACTGTAACTTTACACAAACTGTACACTGCGTACTTAATACATACAATAAACACATAGTTTGTATAATAAACTAAAAATGCTGCAGAGCTGGGGTTAAGAAACAGGGAAAACATGGCTGTAAATGGCTAAATATATTAAAGACTAGACTAGATGTAGATGTAGATGTGAAATTTGACCAAAAGCGGTTGTCCTGTTCACCATTTATTAATAACTCTGTGGCCGAGCCCTGCCCCCCTCACCCAACTCTCCCTGTAACTGTGATTAAACTTTTCCACTCTGCTGTACGCGCCCATCCCCCACTCTGTCCGTGCTGCACGCGCCCCAACTCTGCTCTCGCAGCTGCACGCGCCCCAACTCTGCTCTCGCAGCTGCACGCGCCCATCCCCCACTCTGCAGTCCACGGCGTCTCTCTCCTAAATAAACTTTCTCTCGGAGCTGCACCTTTCCTTCACGCGTTACACGTCGACTTAACAAACTTCTACTCCCCAAGCGTAAAACCTGTGCACTCTAAAGCACTCTAAATGTCTAGGTGTGTGCCTGGTTAAACAAACAAGTCCAACAAACGTGTATATTAATTAAATAAATAAATAAATAGTTTAACCACAGAACCACTTCAAATGCATAAAATTAATCAGAAAAAAACTACATTTTAAATTGTAAATTTATTATACACAACTTTAAAATGATGCAATAAAGATGCATTAACTTACCATTTAAAAGCTTGTCTCGTGTCCACCGCTCAGTTT
>NC_089820.1:27606604-27684104 GCF_029633855.1 Hoplias malabaricus
ACACACTCTATCAGATTTCACAAACTACACTGTACACACACAGCTCCTCGCTCCCTCTACATTGAACTACATCAGTCATAAACTACACTGTACACACACAGCTCCTCGCTCCCTCTAACAGTGAACTACATCAGTCATAAACTACACTGTACACACACAGCTCCTCGCTCCCTCTACAGTGAACTACATCAGTCACAAACTACATTGTACACACACAGCTCCTCACTCCCTCTACAGTGAACTACATCAGTCACAAACTACACTGTACACACACAGCTCCTCACTCCCTCTACAGTGAACTACATCAGTCACAAACTACACTGTACACACACAGCTCCTCACTCCCTCTACAGTGAACTACATCAGTCACAAACTACACTGTACACACACAGCTCCTCACTCCCTCTACAGTGAACTACATCAGTCATAAACTACATTGTACACACACAGCTCCTCACCCCTCTACAGTGAACTACATCAGTCACAAACTACACTGTACACACATAGCTCCTCCTCCCTCTACAGTGAACTACATCAGTCACAAACTACACTGTACACCACACAGCTCCTCACTCCCTCTACAGTGAACTACATCAGTCATAATCTACACTGTACACACACAGCTCCTCGCTCCCTCTACAGTGAACTACATCAGTCATAAACTACATTGTACACACACAGCTCCTCACCCCTTCTACAGTGAACTACATCAGTCACAAACTACACTGTACACACATAGCTCCTCGCTCCCTCTACAGTGAACTACATCAGTCACAAACTACACTGTACACACACAGCTCCTCACTCCCTCTACAGTGAACTACATCAGTCACAAACTACACTGTACACACACAGCTCCTCGCTCCCTCTACAGTGAACTACATCAGTCACAAACTACACTGTACACACACAGCTCCTCGCTCCCTCTACAGTGAACTACATCAGTCATAAACTACACTGTACACACACAGCTCCTCACTCCCTCTACAGTGAACTACATCAGTCACAAACTACACTGTACACACACAGCTCCTCACTCCCTCTACAGTGAACTACATCAGTCACAAACTACACTGTACACACACAGCTCCACACTCTACAGTGAACTACATCAGTCACAAACTACACTGTACACACACAGCTCCACACTCCCTCTACAGTGAACTACATCAGTCACAAACTACACTGTACACACACAGCTCCACACTCCCTCTACAGTGAACTACATCAGTCACAAACTACACTGTACACACACAGCTCCTCGCTCCCTCTACAGTGAACTACATCAGTCATAAACTACACTGTACACACACAGCTCCTCGCTCCCTCTACAGTGAACTACATCAGTCATAAACTACACTGTACACACACAGCTCCTCGCTCCCTCTACAGTGAACTACATCAGTCACAAACTACATTGTACACACACAGCTCCTCACTCCCTCTACAGTGAACTACATCAGTCACAAACTACACTGTACACACACAGCTCCTCACTCCCTCTACAGTGAACTACATCAGTCACAAACTACACTGTACACACACAGCTCCTCACTCCCTCTACAGTGAACTACATCAGTCACAAACTACACTGTACACACACAGCTCCTCACTCCCTCTACAGTGAACTACATCAGTCATAAACTACATTGTACACACACAGCTCCTCACCCCTTCTACAGTGAACTACATCAGTCACAAACTACACTGTACACACATAGCTCCTCGCTCCCTCTACAGTGAACTACATCAGTCACAAACTACACTGTACACACACAGCTCCTCACTCCCTCTACAGTGAACTACATCAGTCATGATCTACACTGTACACACACAGCTCCTCGCTCCCTCTACAGTGAACTACATCAGTCATAAACTACACTGTACACACACAGCTCCTCACTCCCTCTACAGTGAACTACATCAGTCACAAACTACACTGTACACACACAGCTCCTCACTCCCTCTACAGTGAACTACATCAGTCACAAACTACACTGTACACACACAGCTCCTCACTCCCTCTACAGTGAACTACATCAGTCACAAACTACACTGTACACACACAGCTCCACACTCTACAGTGAACTACATCAGTCACAAACTACACTGTACACACACAGCTCCACACTCCCTCTACAGTGAACTACATCAGTCACAAACTACACTGTACACACACAGCTCCACACTCCCTCTACAGTGAACTACATCAGTCACAAACTACACTGTACACACACAGCTCCTCGCTCCCTCTACATTGAACTACATCAGTCATAAACTACACTGTACACACACAGCTCCTCGCTCCCTCTACAGTGAACTACATCAGTCATAAACTACACTGTACACACACAGCTCCTCGCTCCCTCTACAGTGAACTACATCAGTCACAAACTACATTGTACACACACAGCTCCTCACTCCCTCTACAGTGAACTACATCAGTCACAAACTACACTGTACACACACAGCTCCTCACTCCCTCTACAGTGAACTACATCAGTCACAAACTACACTGTACACACACAGCTCCTCACTCCCTCTACACTGAACTACATCAGTCACAAACTACACTGTACACACACAGCTCCTCACTCCCTCTACAGTGAACTACATCAGTCATAAACTACATTGTACACACACAGCTCCTCACCCCTTCTACAGTGAACTACATCAGTCACAAACTACACTGTACACACATAGCTCCTCGCTCCCTCTACAGTGAACTACATCAGTCACAAACTACACTGTACACACACAGCTCCTCACTCCCTCTACAGTGAACTACATCAGTCATAATCTACACTGTACACACACAGCTCCTCGCTCCCTCTACAGTGAACTACATCAGTCATAAACTACATTGTACACACACAGCTCCTCACCCCTTCTACAGTGAACTACATCAGTCACAAACTACACTGTACACACATAGCTCCTCGCTCCCTCTACAGTGAACTACATCAGTCACAAACTACACTGTACACACACAGCTCCTCACTCCCTCTACAGTGAACTACATCAGTCACAAACTACACTGTACACACACAGCTCCTCGCTCCTCTACAGTGAACTACATCAGTCACAAACTACACTGTACACACACAGCTCCTCGCTCCCTCTACAGTGAACTACATCAGTCATAAACTACACTGTACACACACAGCTCCTCACTCCCTCTACAGTGAACTACATCAGTCACAAACTACACTGTACACACACAGCTCCTCACTCCCTCTACAGTGAACTACATCAGTCACAAACTACACTGTACACACACAGCTCCACACTCTACAGTGAACTACATCAGTCACAAACTACACTGTACACACACAGCTCCTCGCTCCCTCTACAGTGAACTACATCAGTCACAAACTACACTGTACACACACAGCTCCTCACTCCCTCTACATTGAACTACATCAGTCATAAATTACACTGTACACACACAGCTCCTCGCTCCCTCTACAGTGAACTACATCAGTCACAAACTACACTGTACACACACAGCTCCTCACTCCCTCTACAGTGAACTACATCAGTCACAAACTACACTGTACACACACAGCTCCTCACTCCCTCTACAGTGAACTACATCAGTCACAAACTACACTGTACACACACAGCTCCTCACTCCCTCTACAGTGAACTACATCAGTCACAAACTACACTGTACACACACAGCTCCTCACTCCCTCTACAGTGAACTACATCAGTCACAAACTACACTGTACACACACAGCTCCTCACTCCCTCTACAGTGAACTACATCAGTCACAAACTACACTGTACACACACAGCTCCACACTCTACAGTGAACTACATCAGTCACAAACTACACTGTACACACACAGCTCCACACTCCCTCTACAGTGAACTACATCAGTCACAAACTACACTGTACACACACAGCTCCTCGCTCCCTCTACAGTGAACTACATCAGTCACAAACTACACTGTACACACACAGCTCCTCACTCCCTCTACAGTGAACTACATCAGTCATAAACTACACTGTACACACACAGCTCCTCACTCCCTCTACAGTGAACTACATCAGTCATAAACTACACTGTACACACACAGCTCCACACTCCCTCTACAGTGAACTACATCAGTCACAAACTACACTGTACACACACAGCTCCACACTCCCTCTACAGTGAACTACATCAGTCACAAACTACACTGTACACACACAGCTCCTCGCTCCCTCTACAGTGAACTACATCAGTCACAAACTACACTGTACACACACAGCTCCACACTCCCTCTACAGTGAACTACATCAGTCACAAACTACACTGTACACACACAGCTCCTCGCTCCCTCTACAGTGAACTACATCAGTCACAAACTACACTGTACACACACAGCTCCTCGCTCCCTCTACAGTGAACTACATCAGTCACAAACTACACTGTACACACACAGCTCCTCGCTCCCTCTACAGTGAACTACATCAGTCATAAACTACACTGTACACACACAGCTCCTCACTCCCTCTACAGTGAACTACATCAGTCATAAACTACACTGTACACACACAGCTCCACACTCCCTCTACAGTGAACTACATCAGTCACAAACTACACTGTACACACACAGCTCCTCGCTCCCTCTACAGTGAACTACATCATTCATAAACTACACTGTACACACACAGCTCCTCGCTCCCTCTACAGTGAACTACATCAGTCACAAACTACATTGTACACACACAGCTCCTCACTCCCTCTACAATGAACTACATCAGTCACAAACTACACTGTACACACACAGCTCCTCACTCCCTCTACAGTGAACTACATCAGTCACAAACTACACTGTACACACACAGCTCCTCACTCCCTCTACAGTGAACTACATCAGTCACAAACTACACTGTACACACACAGCTCCTCACTCCCTCTACAGTGAACTACATCAGTCATAAACTACATTGTACACACACAGCTCCTCACCCCTTCTACAGTGAACTACATCAGTCACAAACTACACTGTACACACATAGCTCCTCGCTCCCTCTACAGTGAACTACATCAGTCACAAACTACACTGTACACACACAGCTCCTCACTCCCTCTACAGTGAACTACATCAGTCATAATCTACACTGTACACACACAGCTCCTCGCTCCCTCTACAGTGAACTACATCAGTCATAAACTACATTGTACACACACAGCTCCTCACCCCTTCTACAGTGAACTACATCAGTCACAAACTACACTGTACACACATAGCTCCTCGCTCCCTCTACAGTGAACTACATCAGTCACAAACTACACTGTACACACACAGCTCCTCACTCCCTCTACAGTGAACTACATCAGTCACAAACTACACTGTACACACACAGCTCCTCGCTCCCTCTACAGTGAACTACATCAGTCATAAACTACACTGTACACACACAGCTCCTCACTCCCTCTACAGTGAACTACATCAGTCATAAACTACACTGTACACACACAGCTCCACACTCCCTCTACAGTGAACTACATCAGTCACAAACTACACTGTACACACACAGCTCCACACTCCCTCTACAGTGAACTACATCAGTCACAAACTACACTGTACACACACAGCTCCTCGCTCCCTCTACAGTGAACTACATCAGTCACAAACTACACTGTACACACACAGCTCCACACTCCCTCTACAGTGAACTACATCAGTCACAAACTACACTGTACACACACAGCTCCTCGCTCCCTCTACAGTGAACTACATCAGTCACAAACTACACTGTACACACACAGCTCCTCGCTCCCTCTACAGTGAACTACATCAGTCACAAACTACACTGTACACACACAGCTCCTCGCTCCCTCTACAGTGAACTACATCAGTCATAAACTACACTGTACACACACAGCTCCTCACTCCCTCTACAGTGAACTACATCAGTCATAAACTACACTGTACACACACAGCTCCACACTCCCTCTACAGTGAACTACATCAGTCACAAACTACACTGTACACACACAGCTCCTCGCTCCCTCTACAGTGAACTACATCATTCATAAATTACACTGTACACACACAGCTCCTCGCTCCCTCTACAGTGAACTACATCAGTCACAAACTACATTGTACACACACAGCTCCTCACTCCCTCTACAATGAACTACATCAGTCACAAACTACACTGTACACACACAGCTCCTCACTCCCTCTACAGTGAACTACATCAGTCACAAACTACACTGTACACACACAGCTCCTCACTCCCTCTACAGTGAACTACATCAGTCACAAACTACACTGTACACACACAGCTCCTCACTCCCTCTACAGTGAACTACATCAGTCATAAACTACATTGTACACACACAGCTCCTCACCCCTTCTACAGTGAACTACATCAGTCACAAACTACACTGTACACACATAGCTCCTCGCTCCCTCTACAGTGAACTACATCAGTCACAAACTACACTGTACACACACAGCTCCTCACTCCCTCTACAGTGAACTACATCAGTCATAATCTACACTGTACACACACAGCTCCTCGCTCCCTCTACAGTGAACTACATCAGTCATAAACTACATTGTACACACACAGCTCCTCACCCCTTCTACAGTGAACTACATCAGTCACAAACTACACTGTACACACATAGCTCCTCGCTCCCTCTACAGTGAACTACATCAGTCACAAACTACACTGTACACACACAGCTCCTCACTCCCTCTACAGTGAACTACATCAGTCACAAACTACACTGTACACACACAGCTCCTCGCTCCCTCTACAGTGAACTACATCAGTCACAAACTACACTGTACACACACAGCTCCTCGCTCCCTCTACAGTGAACTACATCAGTCATAAACTACACTGTACACACACAGCTCCTCACTCCCTCTACAGTGAACTACATCAGTCACAAACTACACTGTACACACACAGCTCCTCACTCCCTCTACAGTGAACTACATCAGTCACAAACTACACTGTACACACACAGCTCCACACTCTACAGTGAACTACATCAGTCACAAACTACACTGTACACACACAGCTCCACACTCCCTCTACAGTGAACTACATCAGTCACAAACTACACTGTACACACACAGCTCCACAGTCCCTCTACAGTGAACTACATCAGTCACAAACTACACTGTACACACACAGCTCCTCGCTCCCTCTACATTGAACTACATCAGTCATAAACTACACTGTACACACACAGCTCCTCGCTCCCTCTACAGTGAACTACATCAGTCATAAACTACACTGTACACACACAGCTCCTCGCTCCCTCTACAGTGAACTACATCAGTCACAAACTACATTGTACACACACAGCTCCTCACTCCCTCTACAGTGAACTACATCAGTCACAAACTACACTGTACACACACAGCTCCTCACTCCCTCTACAGTGAACTACATCAGTCATAAACTACATTGTACACACACAGCTCCTCACCCCTTCTACAGTGAACTACATCAGTCACAAACTACACTGTACACACATAGCTCCTCGCTCCCTCTACAGTGAACTACATCAGTCACAAACTACACTGTACACACACAGCTCCTCACTCCCTCTACAGTGAACTACATCAGTCATAAACTACATTGTACACACACAGCTCCTCACCCCTTCTACAGTGAACTACATCAGTCACAAACTACACTGTACACACATAGCTCCTCGCTCCCTCTACAGTGAACTACATCAGTCACAAACTACACTGTACACACACAGCTCCTCACTCCCTCTACAGTGAACTACATCAGTCATAATCTACACTGTACACACACAGCTCCTCGCTCCCTCTACAGTGAACTACATCAGTCATAAACTACATTGTACACACACAGCTCCTCACCCCTTCTACAGTGAACTACATCAGTCACAAACTACACTGTACACACATAGCTCCTCGCTCCCTCTACAGTGAACTACATCAGTCACAAACTACACTGTACACACACAGCTCCTCACTCCCTCTACAGTGAACTACATCAGTCACAAACTACACTGTACACACACAGCTCCTCGCTCCCTCTACAGTGAACTACATCAGTCACAAACTACACTGTACACACACAGCTCCTCGCTCCCTCTACAGTGAACTACATCAGTCATAAACTACACTGTACACACACAGCTCCTCACTCCCTCTACAGTGAACTACATCAGTCACAAACTACACTGTACACACACAGCTCCTCACTCCCTCTACAGTGAACTACATCAGTCACAAACTACACTGTACACACACAGCTCCACACTCTACAGTGAACTACATCAGTCACAAACTACACTGTACACACACAGCTCCACACTCCCTCTACAGTGAACTACATCAGTCACAAACTACACTGTACACACACAGCTCCACAGTCCCTCTACAGTGAACTACATCAGTCACAAACTACACTGTACACACACAGCTCCTCGCTCCCTCTACATTGAACTACATCAGTCATAAACTACACTGTACACACACAGCTCCTCGCTCCCTCTACAGTGAACTACATCAGTCATAAACTACACTGTACACACACAGCTCCTCGCTCCCTCTACAGTGAACTACATCAGTCACAAACTACATTGTACACACACAGCTCCTCACTCCCTCTACAGTGAACTACATCAGTCACAAACTACACTGTACACACACAGCTCCTCACTCCCTCTACAGTGAACTACATCAGTCATAAACTACATTGTACACACACAGCTCCTCACCCCTTCTACAGTGAACTACATCAGTCACAAACTACACTGTACACACATAGCTCCTCGCTCCCTCTACAGTGAACTACATCAGTCACAAACTACACTGTACACACACAGCTCCTCACTCCCTCTACAGTGAACTACATCAGTCATAATCTACACTGTACACACACAGCTCCTCGCTCCCTCTACAGTGAACTACATCAGTCATAAACTACATTGTACACACACAGCTCCTCACCCCTTCTACAGTGAACTACATCAGTCACAAACTACACTGTACACACATAGCTCCTCGCTCCCTCTACAGTGAACTACATCAGTCACAAACTACACTGTACACACACAGCTCCTCACTCCCTCTTCAGTGAACTACATCAGTCACAAACTACACTGTACACACACAGCTCCTCGCTCCCTCTACAGTGAACTACATCAGTCACAAACTACACTGTACACACACAGCTCCTCGCTCCCTCTACAGTGTACTACATCAGTCATAAACTACACTGTACACACACAGCTCCTCACTCCCTCTACAGTGAACTACATCAGTCACAAACTACACTGTACACACACAGCTCCTCACTCCCTCTACAGTGAACTACATCAGTCACAAACTACACTGTACACACACAGCTCCACACTCTACAGTGAACTACATCAGTCACAAACTACACTGTACACACACAGCTCCACACTCCCTCTACAGTGAACTACATCAGTCACAAACTACACTGTACACACACAGCTCCACACTCCCTCTACAGTGAACTACATCAGTCACAAACTACACTGTACACACACAGCTCCTCGCTCCCTCTACATTGAACTACATCAGTCATAAACTACACTGTACACACACAGCTCCTCGCTCCCTCTACAGTGAACTACATCAGTCATAAACTACACTGTACACACACAGCTCCTCGCTCCCTCTACAGTGAACTACATCAGTCACAAACTACATTGTACACACACAGCTCCTCACTCCCTCTACAGTGAACTACATCAGTCACAAACTACACTGTACACACACAGCTCCTCACTCCCTCTACAGTGAACTACATCAGTCACAAACTACACTGTACACACACAGCTCCTCACTCCCTCTACAGTGAACTACATCAGTCACAAACTACACTGTACACACACAGCTCCTCACTCCCTCTACAGTGAACTACATCAGTCATAAACTACATTGTACACACACAGCTCCTCACCCCTTCTACAGTGAACTACATCAGTCACAAACTACACTGTACACACATAGCTCCTCGCTCCCTCTACAGTGAACTACATCAGTCACAAACTACACTGTACACACACAGCTCCTCACTCCCTCTACAGTGAACTACATCAGTCATAATCTACACTGTACACACACAGCTCCTCGCTCCCTCTACAGTGAACTACATCAGTCATAAACTACACTGTACACACACAGCTCCTCACTCCCTCTACAGTGAACTACATCAGTCACAAACTACACTATACACACACAGCTCCTCACTCCCTCTACAGTGAACTACATCAGTCACAAACTACACTGTACACACACAGCTCCTCACTCCCTCTACAGTGAACTACATCAGTCACAAACTACACTGTACACACACAGCTCCACACTCTACAGTGAACTACATCAGTCACAAACTACACTGTACACACACAGCTCCACACTCCCTCTACAGTGAACTACATCAGTCACAAACTACACTGTACACACACAGCTCCACACTCCCTCTACAGTGAACTACATCAGTCACAAACTACACTGTACACACACAGCTCCTCGCTCCCTCTACATTGAACTACATCAGTCATAAACTACACTGTACACACACAGCTCCTCGCTCCCTCTACAGTGAACTACATCAGTCATAAACTACACTGTACACACACAGCTCCTCGCTCCCTCTACAGTGAACTACATCAGTCACAAACTACATTGTACACACACAGCTCCTCACTCCCTCTACAGTGAACTACATCAGTCACAAACTACACTGTACACACACAGCTCCTCACTCCCTCTACAGTGAACTACATCAGTCACAAACTACACTGTACACACACAGCTCCTCACTCCCTCTACAGTGAACTACATCAGTCACAAACTACACTGTACACACACAGCTCCTCACTCCCTCTACAGTGAACTACATCAGTCATAAACTACATTGTACACACACAGCTCCTCACCCCTTCTACAGTGAACTACATCAGTCACAAACTACACTGTACACACATAGCTCCTCGCTCCCTCTACAGTGAACTACATCAGTCACAAACTACACTGTACACACACAGCTCCTCACTCCCTCTACAGTGAACTACATCAGTCATAATCTACACTGTACACACACAGCTCCTCGCTCCCTCTACAGTGAACTACATCAGTCATAAACTACATTGTACACACACAGCTCCTCACTCCCTCTACAGTGAACTACATCAGTCATAAACTACATTGTACACACACAGCTCCTCACCCCTTCTACAGTGAACTACATCAGTCACAAACTACACTGTACACACACAGCTCCTCACTCCCTCTACAGTGAACTACATCAGTCACAAACTACACTGTACACACACAGCTCCTCGCTCCCTCTACAGTGAACTACATCATTCATAAATTACACTGTACACACACAGCTCCTCGCTCCCTCTACAGTGAACTACATCAGTCACAAACTACATTGTACACACACAGCTCCTCACTCCCTCTACAATGAACTACATCAGTCACAAACTACACTGTACACACACAGCTCCTCACTCCCTCTACAGTGAACTACATCAGTCACAAACTACACTGTACACACACAGCTCCTCACTCCCTCTACAGTGAACTACATCAGTCACAAACTACACTGTACACACACAGCTCCTCACTCCCTCTACAGTGAACTACATCAGTCATAAACTACATTGTACACACACAGCTCCTCACCCCTTCTACAGTGAACTACATCAGTCACAAACTACACTGTACACACATAGCTCCTCGCTCCCTCTACAGTGAACTACATCAGTCACAAACTACACTGTACACACACAGCTCCTCACTCCCTCTACAGTGAACTACATCAGTCATAATCTACACTGTACACACACAGCTCCTCGCTCCCTCTACAGTGAACTACATCAGTCATAAACTACATTGTACACACACAGCTCCTCACCCCTTCTACAGTGAACTACATCAGTCACAAACTACACTGTACACACATAGCTCCTCGCTCCCTCTACAGTGAACTACATCAGTCACAAACTACACTGTACACACACAGCTCCTCACTCCCTCTACAGTGAACTACATCAGTCACAAACTACACTGTACACACACAGCTCCTCGCTCCCTCTACAGTGAACTACATCAGTCACAAACTACACTGTACACACACAGCTCCTCGCTCCCTCTACAGTGAACTACATCAGTCATAAACTACACTGTACACACACAGCTCCTCACTCCCTCTACAGTGAACTACATCAGTCACAAACTACACTGTACACACACAGCTCCTCACTCCCTCTACAGTGAACTACATCAGTCACAAACTACACTGTACACACACAGCTCCACACTCTACAGTGAACTACATCAGTCACAAACTACACTGTACACACACAGCTCCACACTCCCTCTACAGTGAACTACATCAGTCACAAACTACACTGTACACACACAGCTCCACAGTCCCTCTACAGTGAACTACATCAGTCACAAACTACACTGTACACACACAGCTCCTCGCTCCCTCTACATTGAACTACATCAGTCATAAACTACACTGTACACACACAGCTCCTCGCTCCCTCTACAGTGAACTACATCAGTCATAAACTACACTGTACACACACAGCTCCTCGCTCCCTCTACAGTGAACTACATCAGTCACAAACTACATTGTACACACACAGCTCCTCACTCCCTCTACAGTGAACTACATCAGTCACAAACTACACTGTACACACACAGCTCCTCACTCCCTCTACAGTGAACTACATCAGTCATAAACTACATTGTACACACACAGCTCCTCACCCCTTCTACAGTGAACTACATCAGTCACAAACTACACTGTACACACATAGCTCCTCGCTCCCTCTACAGTGAACTACATCAGTCACAAACTACACTGTACACACACAGCTCCTCACTCCCTCTACAGTGAACTACATCAGTCATAAACTACATTGTACACACACAGCTCCTCACCCCTTCTACAGTGAACTACATCAGTCACAAACTACACTGTACACACATAGCTCCTCGCTCCCTCTACAGTGAACTACATCAGTCACAAACTACACTGTACACACACAGCTCCTCACTCCCTCTACAGTGAACTACATCAGTCATAATCTACACTGTACACACACAGCTCCTCGCTCCCTCTACAGTGAACTACATCAGTCATAAACTACATTGTACACACACAGCTCCTCACCCCTTCTACAGTGAACTACATCAGTCACAAACTACACTGTACACACATAGCTCCTCGCTCCCTCTACAGTGAACTACATCAGTCACAAACTACACTGTACACACACAGCTCCTCACTCCCTCTACAGTGAACTACATCAGTCACAAACTACACTGTACACACACAGCTCCTCGCTCCCTCTACAGTGAACTACATCAGTCACAAACTACACTGTACACACACAGCTCCTCGCTCCCTCTACAGTGAACTACATCAGTCATAAACTACACTGTACACACACAGCTCCTCACTCCCTCTACAGTGAACTACATCAGTCACAAACTACACTGTACACACACAGCTCCTCACTCCCTCTACAGTGAACTACATCAGTCACAAACTACACTGTACACACACAGCTCCACACTCTACAGTGAACTACATCAGTCACAAACTACACTGTACACACACAGCTCCACACTCCCTCTACAGTGAACTACATCAGTCACAAACTACACTGTACACACACAGCTCCACAGTCCCTCTACAGTGAACTACATCAGTCACAAACTACACTGTACACACACAGCTCCTCGCTCCCTCTACATTGAACTACATCAGTCATAAACTACACTGTACACACACAGCTCCTCGCTCCCTCTACAGTGAACTACATCAGTCATAAACTACACTGTACACACACAGCTCCTCGCTCCCTCTACAGTGAACTACATCAGTCACAAACTACATTGTACACACACAGCTCCTCACTCCCTCTACAGTGAACTACATCAGTCACAAACTACACTGTACACACACAGCTCCTCACTCCCTCTACAGTGAACTACATCAGTCATAAACTACATTGTACACACACAGCTCCTCACCCCTTCTACAGTGAACTACATCAGTCACAAACTACACTGTACACACATAGCTCCTCGCTCCCTCTACAGTGAACTACATCAGTCACAAACTACACTGTACACACACAGCTCCTCACTCCCTCTACAGTGAACTACATCAGTCATAATCTACACTGTACACACACAGCTCCTCGCTCCCTCTACAGTGAACTACATCAGTCATAAACTACATTGTACACACACAGCTCCTCACCCCTTCTACAGTGAACTACATCAGTCACAAACTACACTGTACACACATAGCTCCTCGCTCCCTCTACAGTGAACTACATCAGTCACAAACTACACTGTACACACACAGCTCCTCACTCCCTCTTCAGTGAACTACATCAGTCACAAACTACACTGTACACACACAGCTCCTCGCTCCCTCTACAGTGAACTACATCAGTCACAAACTACACTGTACACACACAGCTCCTCGCTCCCTCTACAGTGTACTACATCAGTCATAAACTACACTGTACACACACAGCTCCTCACTCCCTCTACAGTGAACTACATCAGTCACAAACTACACTGTACACACACAGCTCCTCACTCCCTCTACAGTGAACTACATCAGTCACAAACTACACTGTACACACACAGCTCCACACTCTACAGTGAACTACATCAGTCACAAACTACACTGTACACACACAGCTCCACACTCCCTCTACAGTGAACTACATCAGTCACAAACTACACTGTACACACACAGCTCCACACTCCCTCTACAGTGAACTACATCAGTCACAAACTACACTGTACACACACAGCTCCTCGCTCCCTCTACATTGAACTACATCAGTCATAAACTACACTGTACACACACAGCTCCTCGCTCCCTCTACAGTGAACTACATCAGTCATAAACTACACTGTACACACACAGCTCCTCGCTCCCTCTACAGTGAACTACATCAGTCACAAACTACATTGTACACACACAGCTCCTCACTCCCTCTACAGTGAACTACATCAGTCACAAACTACACTGTACACACACAGCTCCTCACTCCCTCTACAGTGAACTACATCAGTCACAAACTACACTGTACACACACAGCTCCTCACTCCCTCTACAGTGAACTACATCAGTCACAAACTACACTGTACACACACAGCTCCTCACTCCCTCTACAGTGAACTACATCAGTCATAAACTACATTGTACACACACAGCTCCTCACCCCTTCTACAGTGAACTACATCAGTCACAAACTACACTGTACACACATAGCTCCTCGCTCCCTCTACAGTGAACTACATCAGTCACAAACTACACTGTACACACACAGCTCCTCACCCCTTCTACAGTGAACTACATCAGTCACAAACTACACTGTACACACATAGCTCCTCGCTCCCTCTACAGTGAACTACATCAGTCACAAACTACACTGTACACACACAGCTCCTCACTCCCTCTTCAGTGAACTACATCAGTCACAAACTACACTGTACACACACAGCTCCTCGCTCCCTCTACAGTGAACTACATCAGTCACAAACTACACTGTACACACACAGCTCCTCGCTCCCTCTACAGTGTACTACATCAGTCATAAACTACACTGTACACACACAGCTCCTCACTCCCTCTACAGTGAACTACATCAGTCACAAACTACACTGTACACACACAGCTCCTCACTCCCTCTACAGTGAACTACATCAGTCACAAACTACACTGTACACACACAGCTCCACACTCTACAGTGAACTACATCAGTCACAAACTACACTGTACACACACAGCTCCACACTCCCTCTACAGTGAACTACATCAGTCACAAACTACACTGTACACACACAGCTCCACACTCCCTCTACAGTGAACTACATCAGTCACAAACTACACTGTACACACACAGCTCCTCGCTCCCTCTACATTGAACTACATCAGTCATAAACTACACTGTACACACACAGCTCCTCGCTCCCTCTACAGTGAACTACATCAGTCATAAACTACACTGTACACACACAGCTCCTCGCTCCCTCTACAGTGAACTACATCAGTCACAAACTACATTGTACACACACAGCTCCTCACTCCCTCTACAGTGAACTACATCAGTCACAAACTACACTGTACACACACAGCTCCTCACTCCCTCTACAGTGAACTACATCAGTCACAAACTACACTGTACACACACAGCTCCTCACTCCCTCTACAGTGAACTACATCAGTCACAAACTACACTGTACACACACAGCTCCTCACTCCCTCTACAGTGAACTACATCAGTCATAAACTACATTGTACACACACAGCTCCTCACCCCTTCTACAGTGAACTACATCAGTCACAAACTACACTGTACACACATAGCTCCTCGCTCCCTCTACAGTGAACTACATCAGTCACAAACTACACTGTACACACACAGCTCCTCACTCCCTCTACAGTGAACTACATCAGTCATAATCTACACTGTACACACACAGCTCCTCGCTCCCTCTACAGTGAACTACATCAGTCATAAACTACACTGTACACACACAGCTCCTCACTCCCTCTACAGTGAACTACATCAGTCACAAACTACACTATACACACACAGCTCCTCACTCCCTCTACAGTGAACTACATCAGTCACAAACTACACTGTACACACACAGCTCCTCACTCCCTCTACAGTGAACTACATCAGTCACAAACTACACTGTACACACACAGCTCCACACTCTACAGTGAACTACATCAGTCACAAACTACACTGTACACACACAGCTCCACACTCCCTCTACAGTGAACTACATCAGTCACAAACTACACTGTACACACACAGCTCCACACTCCCTCTACAGTGAACTACATCAGTCACAAACTACACTGTACACACACAGCTCCTCGCTCCCTCTACATTGAACTACATCAGTCATAAACTACACTGTACACACACAGCTCCTCGCTCCCTCTACAGTGAACTACATCAGTCATAAACTACACTGTACACACACAGCTCCTCGCTCCCTCTACAGTGAACTACATCAGTCACAAACTACATTGTACACACACAGCTCCTCACTCCCTCTACAGTGAACTACATCAGTCACAAACTACACTGTACACACACAGCTCCTCACTCCCTCTACAGTGAACTACATCAGTCACAAACTACACTGTACACACACAGCTCCTCACTCCCTCTACAGTGAACTACATCAGTCACAAACTACACTGTACACACACAGCTCCTCACTCCCTCTACAGTGAACTACATCAGTCATAAACTACATTGTACACACACAGCTCCTCACCCCTTCTACAGTGAACTACATCAGTCACAAACTACACTGTACACACATAGCTCCTCGCTCCCTCTACAGTGAACTACATCAGTCACAAACTACACTGTACACACACAGCTCCTCACTCCCTCTACAGTGAACTACATCAGTCATAATCTACACTGTACACACACAGCTCCTCGCTCCCTCTACAGTGAACTACATCAGTCATAAACTACATTGTACACACACAGCTCCTCACCCCTTCTACAGTGAACTACATCAGTCACAAACTACACTGTACACACATAGCTCCTCGCTCCCTCTACAGTGAACTACATCAGTCACAAATTACACTGTACACACACAGCTCCTCACTCCCTCTACAGTGAACTACATCAGTCACAAACTACACTGTACACACACAGCTCCTCGCTCCCTCTACAGTGAACTACATCAGTCACAAACTACACTGTACACACACAGCTCCTCGCTCCCTCTACAGTGAACTACATCAGTCATAAACTACACTGTACACACACAGCTCCTCACTCCCTCTACAGTGAACTACATCAGTCACAAACTACACTGTACACACACAGCTCCTCACTCCCTCTACAGTGAACTACATCAGTCACAAACTACACTGTACACACACAGCTCCACACTCTACAGTGAACTACATCAGTCACAAACTACACTGTACACACACAGCTCCACACTCCCTCTACAGTGAACTACATCAGTCACAAACTACACTGTACACACACAGCTCCTCGCTCCCTCTACATTGAACTACATCAGTCATAAATTACACTGTACACACACAGCTCCTCGCTCCCTCTACAGTGAACTACATCAGTCACAAACTACACTGTACACACACAGCTCCTCACTCCCTCTACAGTGAACTACATCAGTCACAAACTACACTGTACACACACAGCTCCTCACTCCCTCTACAGTGAACTACATCAGTCACAAACTACACTGTACACACACAGCTCCTCACTCCCTCTACAGTGAACTACATCAGTCACAAACTACACTGTACACACACAGCTCCTCACTCCCTCTACAGTGAACTACATCAGTCACAAACTACACTGTACACACACAGCTCCTCACTCCCTCTACAGTGAACTACATCAGTCACAAACTACACTGTACACACACAGCTCCACACTCCCTCTACAGTGAACTACATCAGTCACAAACTACACTGTACACACACAGCTCCTCGCTCCCTCTACAGTGAACTACATCAGTCACAAACTACACTGTACACACACAGCTCCTCACTCCCTCTACAGTGAACTACATCAGTCATAAACTACACTGTACACACACAGCTCCTCACTCCCTCTACAGTGAACTACATCAGTCATAAACTACACTGTACACACACAGCTCCACACTCCCTCTACAGTGAACTACATCAGTCACAAACTACACTGTACACACACAGCTCCACACTCCCTCTACAGTGAACTACATCAGTCACAAACTACACTGTACACACACAGCTCCTCGCTCCCTCTACAGTGAACTACATCAGTCACAAACTACACTGTACACACACAGCTCCACACTCCCTCTACAGTGAACTACATCAGTCACAAACTACACTGTACACACACAGCTCCTCGCTCCCTCTACAGTGAACTACATCAGTCACAAACTACACTGTACACACACAGCTCCTCGCTCCCTCTACAGTGAACTACATCAGTCACAAACTACACTGTACACACACAGCTCCTCGCTCCCTCTACAGTGAACTACATCAGTCATAAACTTCACTGTACACACACAGCTCCTCACTCCCTCTACAGTGAACTACATCAGTCATAAACTACACTGTACACACACAGCTCCACACTCCCTCTACAGTGAACTACATCAGTCACAAACTACACTGTACACACACAGCTCCTCGCTCCCTCTACAGTGAACTACATCAGTCATAAACTACACTGTACACAGTGTAGTTTATGACTGATGTAGTTTACTGTAGAGGGAGCGAGGAGCTGTGTGAGGAGCTGTGTGTGTACAGTGAACTACATCAGTCATGAACTACACTGTACACACACAGCTCCTCGCTCCCTCTACAGTGAACTACATCAGTCACAAACTACACTGTACACACACAGCTCCTCACTCCCTCTACAGTGAACTACATCAGTCATAATCTACACTGTACACACACAGCTCCTCGCTCCCTCTACAGTGAACTACATCAGTCATAAACTACATTGTACACACACAGCTCCTCACCCCTTCTACAGTGAACTACATCAGTCACAAACTACACTGTACACACATAGCTCCTCGCTCCCTCTACAGTAAACTACATCAGTCACAAACTGCACTGTACACACACAGCTCCTCACTCCCTCTACAGTGAACTACATCAGTCACAAACTACACTGTACACACACAGCTCCTCGCTCCCTCTACAGTGAACTACATCAGTCACAAACTACACTGTACACACACAGCTCCTCGCTCCCTCTACATTGAACTACATCAGTCATAAACTACACTGTACACACACAGCTCCTCGCTCCCTCTACAGTGAACTACATCAGTCATAAACTACACTGTACACACACAGCTCCTCACTCCCTCTACAGTGAACTACATCAGTCACAAACTACATTGTACACACACAGCTCCTCACTCCCTCTACAATGAACTACATCAGTCACAAACTACACTGTACACACACAGCTCCTCACTCCCTCTACAGTGAACTACATCAGTCACAAACTACACTGTACACACACAGCTCCTCGCTCCCTCTACAGTGAACTACATCAGTCACAAACTACACTGTACACACACAGCTCCTCACTCCCTCTACAGTGAACTACATCAGTCACAAACTACACTGTACACACACAGCTCCTCACTCCCTCTACAGTGAACTACATCAGTCACAAACTACACTGTACACACACAGCTCCTCACTCCCTCTACAGTGAACTACATCAGTCACAAACTACACTGTACACACACAGCTCCTCACTCCCTCTACAGTGAACTACATCAGTCACAAACTACACTGTACACACACAGCTCCACACTCTACAGTGAACTACATCAGTCACAAACTACACTGTACACACACAGCTCCACACTCCCTCTACAGTGAACTACATCAGTCACAAACTACACTGTACACACACAGCTCCTCGCTCCCTCTACAGTGAACTACATCAGTCACAAACTACACTGTACACACACAGCTCCTCACTCCCTCTACAGTGAACTACATCAGTCATAAACTACACTGTACACACACAGCTCCTCACTCCCTCTACAGTGAACTACATCAGTCATAAACTACACTGTACACACACAGCTCCACACTCCCTCTACAGTGAACTACATCAGTCACAAACTACACTGTACACACACAGCTCCACACTCCCTCTACAGTGAACTACATCAGTCACAAACTACACTGTACACACACAGCTCCTCACTCCCTCTACAGTGAACTACATCAGTCACAAACTACACTGTACACACACAGCTCCTCACTCCCTCTACAGTGAACTACATCAGTCATAAACTACACTGTACACACACAGCTCCTCACTCCCTCTACAGTGAACTACATCAGTCACAAACTACACTGTACACACACAGCTCCACACTCTACAGTGAACTACATCAGTCACAAACTACACTGTACACACACAGCTCCACACTCCCTCTACAGTGAACTACATCAGTCACAAACTACACTGTACACACACAGCTCCTCGCTCCCTCTACAGTGAACTACATCAGTCATAAACTACACTGTACACACACAGCTCCTCACTCCCTCTACAGTGAACTACATCAGTCACAAACTACACTGTACACACACAGCTCCTCACTCCCTCTACAGTGAACTACATCAGTCACAAACTACACTGTACACACACAGCTCCACACTCTACAGTGAACTACATCAGTCACAAACTACACTGTACACACACAGCTCCACACTCCCTCTACAGTGAACTACATCAGTCACAAACTACACTGTACACACACAGCTCCTCGCTCCCTGTACATTGAACTACATCAGTCATAAACTACACTGTACACACACAGCTCCTCGCTCCCTCTACAGTGAACTACATCAGTCATAAACTACACTGTACACACACAGCTCCTCGCTCCCTCTACAGTGAACTACATCAGTCACAAACTACATTGTACACACACAGCTCCTCACTCCCTCTACAATGAAGTACATCAGTCACAAACTACACTGTACACACACAGCTCCACACTCTACAGTGAACTACATCAGTCACAAACTACACTGTACACACACAGCTCCACACTCCCTCTACAGTGAACTACATCAGTCACAAACTACACTGTACACACACAGCTCCTCACTCCCTCTACAGTGAACTACATCAGTCATAATCTACACTGTACACACACAGCTCCTCGCTCCCTCTACAGTGAACTACATCAGTCATAAACTACATTGTACACACACAGCTCCTCACCCCTTCTACAGTGAACTACATCAGTCACAAACTACACTGTACACACATAGCTCCTCGCTCCCTCTACAGTGAACTACATCAGTCACAAACTACACTGTACACACACAGCTCCTCACTCCCTCTACAGTGAACTACATCAGTCACAAACTACACTGTACACACACAGCTCCTCGCTCCCTCTACAGTGAACTACATCAGTCACAAACTACACTGTACACACACAGCTCCTCGCTCCCTCTACAGTGAACTACATCAGTCATAAACTACACTGTACACACACAGCTCCTCACTCCCTCTACAGTGAACTACATCAGTCACAAACTACACTGTACACACACAGCTCCACACTCTACAGTGAACTACATCAGTCACAAACTACACTGTACACACACAGCTCTACACTCCCTCTACAGTGAACTACATCAGTCACAAACTACACTGTACACACACAGCTCCTCGCTCCCTCTACATTGAACTACATCAGTCATAAACTACACTGTACACACACAGCTCCTCGCTCCCTCTACAGTGAACTACATCAGTCACAAACTACACTGTACACACACAGCTCCTCACTCCCTCTACAGTGAACTACATCAGTCACAACTACACTGTACACACACAGCTCCTCACTCCCTCTACAGTGAACTACATCAGTCACAAACTACACTGTACACACACAGCTCCTCACTCCCTCTACAGTGAACTACATCAGTCACAAACTACACTGTACACACACAGCTCCTCACTCCCTCTACAGTGAACTACATCAGTCACAAACTACACTGTACACACACAGCTCCTCACTCCCTCTACAGTGAACTACATCAGTCACAAACTACACTGTACACACACAGCTCCACACTCTACAGTGAACTACATCAGTCACAAACTACACTGTACACACACAGCTCCACACTCCCTCTACAGTGAACTACATCAGTCACAAACTACACTGTACACACACAGCTCCTCGCTCCCTCTACAGTGAACTACATCAGTCACAAACTACACTGTACACACACAGCTCCTCACTCCCTCTACAGTGAACTACATCAGTCATAAACTACACTGTACACACACAGCTCCTCACTCCCTCTACAGTGAACTACATCAGTCATAAACTACACTGTACACACACAGCTCCACACTCCCTCTACAGTGAACTACATCAGTCACAAACTACACTGTACACACACAGCTCCACACTCCCTCTACAGTGAACTACATCAGTCACAAACTACACTGTACACACACAGCTCCTCGCTCCCTCTACAGTGAACTACATCAGTCACAAACTACACTGTACACACACAGCTCCTCACTCCCTCTACAGTGAACTACATCAGTCACAAACTACACTGTACACACACAGCTCCACACTCTACAGTGAACTACATCAGTCACAAACTACACTGTACACACACAGCTCCACACTCCCTCTACAGTGAACTACATCAGTCACAAACTACACTGTACACACACAGCTCCTCGCTCCCTCTACATTGAACTACATCAGTCATAAACTACACTGTACACACACAGCTCCTCGCTCCCTCTACAGTGAACTACATCAGTCATAAACTACACTGTACACACACAGCTCCTCGCTCCCTCTACAGTGAACTACATCAGTCACAAACTACATTGTACACACACAGCTCCTCACTCCCTCTACAATGAACTACATCAGTCACAAACTACACTGTACACACACAGCTCCTCACTCCCTCTACAGTGAACTACATCAGTCACAAACTACACTGTACACACACAGCTCCTCACTCCCTCTACAGTGAACTACATCAGTCACAAACTACACTGTACACACACAGCTCCTCACTCCCTCTACAGTGAACTACATCAGTCATAAACTACATTGTACACACACAGCTCCTCACCCCTTCTACAGTGAACTACATCAGTCACAAACTACACTGTACACACATAGCTCCTCGCTCCCTCTACAGTGAACTACATCAGTCACAAACTACACTGTACACACACAGCTCCTCACTCCCTCTACAGTGAACTACATCAGTCACAAACTACACTGTACACACACAGCTCCTCACTCCCTCTACAGTGAACTACATCAGTCACAAACTACACTGTACACACACAGCTCCTCACTCCCTCTACAGTGAACTACATCAGTCACAAACTACACTGTACACACACAGCTCCTCACTCCCTCTACAGTGAACTACATCAGTCACAAACTACACTGTACACACACAGCTCCTCACTCCCTCTACAGTGAACTACATCAGTCACAAACTACACTGTACACACACAGCTCCTCACTCCCTCTACAGTGAACTACATCAGTCACAAACTACACTGTACACACACAGCTCCTCACTCCCTCTACAGTGAACTACATCAGTCACAAACTACACTGTACACACACAGCTCCACACTCTACAGTGAACTACATCAGTCACAAACTACACTGTACACACACAGCTCCACACTCCCTCTACAGTGAACTACATCAGTCACAAACTACACTGTACACACACAGCTCCTCGCTCCCTCTACAGTGAACTACATCAGTCACAAACTACACTGTACACACACAGCTCCTCGCTCCCTCTACAGTGAACTACATCAGTCATAAACTACACTGTACACACACAGCTCCTCACTCCCTCTACAGTGAACTACATCAGTCATAAACTACACTGTACACACACAGCTCCACACTCCCTCTACAGTGAACTACATCAGTCACAAACTACACTGTACACACACAGCTCCACACTCCCTCTACAGTGAACTACATCAGTCACAAACTACACTGTACACACACAGCTCCACACTCCCTCTACAGTGAACTACATCAGTCACAAACTACACTGTACACACACAGCTCCTCACTCCCTCTACAGTGAACTACATCAGTCATAATCTACACTGTACACACACAGCTCCTCGCTCCCTCTACAGTGAACTACATCAGTCATAAACTACATTGTACACACACAGCTCCTCACCCTTTCTACAGTGAACTACATCAGTCACAAACTACACTGTACACACATAGCTCCTCGCTCCCTCTACAGTGAACTACATCAGTCACAAACTACACTGTACACACACAGCTCCTCACTCCCTCTACAGTGAACTACATCAGTCACAAACTACACTGTACACACACAGCTCCTCGCTCCCTCTACAGTGAACTACATCAGTCACAAACTACACTGTACACACACAGCTCCTCGCTCCCTCTACAGTGAACTACATCAGTCATAAACTACACTGTACACACACAGCTCCTCACTCCCTCTACAGTGAACTACATCAGTCACAAACTACACTGTACACACACAGCTCCTCACTCCCTCTACAGTGAACTACATCAGTCACAAACTACACTGTACACACACAGCTCCACACTCTACAGTGAACTACATCAGTCACAAACTACACTGTACACACACAGCTCTACACTCCCTCTACAGTGAACTACATCAGTCACAAACTACACTGTACACACACAGCTCCTCGCTCCCTCTACATTGAACTACATCAGTCATAAACTACACTGTACACACACAGCTCCTCGCTCCCTCTACAGTGAACTACATCAGTCATAAACTACACTGTACACACACAGCTCCTCGCTCCCTCTACAGTGAACTACATCAGTCACAAACTACATTGTACACACACAGCTCCTCTCTCCCTCTACAATGAACTACATCAGTCACAAACTACACTGTACACACACAGCTCCTCACTCCCTCTACAGTGAACTACATCAGTCACAAACTACACTGTACACACACAGCTCCTCACTCCCTCTACAGTGAACTACATCAGTCACAAACTACACTGTACACACACAGCTCCTCACTCCCTCTACAGTGAACTACATCAGTCATAAACTACATTGTACACACACAGCTCCTCACCCCTTCTACAGTGAACTACATCAGTCACAAACTACACTGTACACACATAGCTCCTCGCTCCCTCTACAGTGAACTACATCAGTCACAAACTACACTGTACACACACAGCTCCTCACTCCCTCTACAGTGAACTACATCAGTCACAAACTACACTGTACACACACAGCTCCTCACTCCCTCTACAGTGAACTACATCAGTCACAAACTACACTGTACACACACAGCTCCTCACTCCCTCTACAGTGAACTACATCAGTCACAAACTACACTGTACACACACAGCTCCTCACTCCCTCTACAGTGAACTACATCAGTCACAAACTACACTGTACACACACAGCTCCTCACTCCCTCTACAGTGAACTACATCAGTCACAAACTACACTGTACACACACAGCTCCTCACTCCCTCTACAGTGAACTACATCAGTCACAAACTACACTGTACACACACAGCTCCTCACTCCCTCTACAGTGAACTACATCAGTCACAAACTATACTGTACACACACAGCTCCACACTCTACAGTGAACTACATCAGTCACAAACTACACTGTACACACACAGCTCCACACTCCCTCTACAGTGAACTACATCAGTCACAAACTACACTGTACACACACAGCTCCTCGCTCCCTCTACAGTGAACTACATCAGTCACAAACTACACTGTACACACACAGCTCCTCGCTCCCTCTACAGTGAACTACATCAGTCATAAACTACACTGTACACACACAGCTCCTCACTCCCTCTACAGTGAACTACATCAGTCATAAACTACACTGTACACACACAGCTCCACACTCCCTCTACAGTGAACTACATCAGTCACAAACTACACTGTACACACACAGCTCCACACTCCCTCTACAGTGAACTACATCAGTCACAAACTACACTGTACACACACAGCTCCACACTCCCTCTACAGTGAACTACATCAGTCACAAACTACACTGTACACACACAGCTCCTCACTCCCTCTACAGTGAACTACATCAGTCATAATCTACACTGTACACACACAGCTCCTCGCTCCCTCTACAGTGAACTACATCAGTCATAAACTACATTGTACACACACAGCTCCTCACCCCTTCTACAGTGAACTACATCAGTCACAAACTACACTGTACACACATAGCTCCTCGCTCCCTCTACAGTGAACTACATCAGTCACAAACTACACTGTACACACACAGCTCCTCACTCCCTCTACAGTGAACTACATCAGTCACAAACTACACTGTACACACACAGCTCCTCGCTCCCTCTACAGTGAACTACATCAGTCACAAACTACACTGTACACACACAGCTCCTCGCTCCCTCTACAGTGAACTACATCAGTCATAAACTACACTGTACACACACAGCTCCTCACTCCCTCTACAGTGAACTACATCAGTCACAAACTACACTGTACACACACAGCTCCTCACTCCCTCTACAGTGAACTACATCAGTCACAAACTACACTGTACACACACAGCTCCACACTCTACAGTGAACTACATCAGTCACAAACTACACTGTACACACACAGCTCTACACTCCCTCTACAGTGAACTACATCAGTCACAAACTACACTGTACACACACAGCTCCTCGCTCCCTCTACATTGAACTACATCAGTCATAAACTACACTGTACACACACAGCTCCTCGCTCCCTCTACAGTGAACTACATCAGTCATAAACTACACTGTACACACACAGCTCCTCGCTCCCTCTACAGTGAACTACATCAGTCACAAACTACATTGTACACACACAGCTCCTCTCTCCCTCTACAATGAACTACATCAGTCACAAACTACACTGTACACACACAGCTCCTCACTCCCTCTACAGTGAACTACATCAGTCACAAACTACACTGTACACACACAGCTCCTCACTCCCTCTACAGTGAACTACATCAGTCACAAACTACACTGTACACACACAGCTCCTCACTCCCTCTACAGTGAACTACATCAGTCATAAACTACATTGTACACACACAGCTCCTCACCCCTTCTACAGTGAACTACATCAGTCACAAACTACACTGTACACACATAGCTCCTCGCTCCCTCTACAGTGAACTACATCAGTCACAAACTACACTGTACACACACAGCTCCTCACTCCCTCTACAGTGAACTACATCAGTCACAAACTACACTGTACACACACAGCTCCTCACTCCCTCTACAGTGAACTACATCAGTCACAAACTACACTGTACACACACAGCTCCTCACTCCCTCTACAGTGAACTACATCAGTCACAAACTACACTGTACACACACAGCTCCTCACTCCCTCTACAGTGAACTACATCAGTCACAAACTACACTGTACACACAGCTCCTCACTCCCTCTACAGTGAACTACATCAGTCACAAACTACACTGTACACACACAGCTCCACACTCTACAGTGAACTACATCAGTCACAAACTACACTGTACACACACAGCTCCACACTCCCTCTACAGTGAACTACATCAGTCACAAACTACACTGTACACACACAGCTCCTCGCTCCCTCTACAGTGAACTACATCAGTCACAAACTACACTGTACACACACAGCTCCTCACTCCCTCTACAGTGAACTACATCAGTCATAAACTACACTGTACACACACAGCTCCTCACTCCCTCTACAGTGAACTACATCAGTCATAAACTACACTGTACACACACAGCTCCACACTCCCTCTACAGTGAACTACATCAGTCACAAACTACACTGTACACACACAGCTCCACACTCCCTCTACAGTGAACTACATCAGTCACAAACTACACTGTACACACACAGCTCCTCGCTCCCTCTACAGTGAACTACATCAGTCACAAACTACACTGTACACACACAGCTCCTCACTCCCTCTACAGTGAACTACATCAGTCATAAACTACACTGTACACACACAGCTCCTCACTCCCTCTACAGTGAACTACATCAGTCACAAACTACACTGTACACACACAGCTCCACACTCTACAGTGAACTACATCAGTCACAAACTACACTGTACACACACAGCTCCACACTCCCTCTACAGTGAACTACATCAGTCACAAACTACACTGTACACACACAGCTCCTCGCTCCCTCTACAGTGAACTACATCAGTCATAAACTACACTGTACACACACAGCTCCTCACTCCCTCTACAGTGAACTACATCAGTCACAAACTACACTGTACACACACAGCTCCTCACTCCCTCTACAGTGAACTACATCAGTCACAAACTACACTGTACACACACAGCTCCTCACTCCCTCTACAGTGAACTACATCAGTCATAAACTACATTGTACACACACAGCTCCTCACCCCTTCTACAGTGAACTACATCAGTCACAAACTACACTGTACACACATAGCTCCTCGCTCCCTCTACAGTGAACTACATCAGTCACAAACTACACTGTACACACACAGCTCCTCACTCCCTCTACAGTGAACTACATCAGTCACAAACTACACTGTACACACACAGCTCCTCACTCCCTCTACAGTGAACTACATCAGTCACAAACTACACTGTACACACACAGCTCCTCACTCCCTCTACAGTGAACTACATCAGTCACAAACTACACTGTACACACACAGCTCCTCACTCCCTCTACAGTGAACTACATCAGTCACAAACTACACTGTACACACACAGCTCCTCACTCCCTCTACAGTGAACTACATCAGTCACAAACTACACTGTACACACACAGCTCCTCACTCCCTCTACAGTGAACTACATCAGTCACAAACTACACTGTACACACACAGCTCCACACTCTACAGTGAACTACATCAGTCACAAACTACACTGTACACACACAGCTCCACACTCCCTCTACAGTGAACTACATCAGTCACAAACTACACTGTACACACACAGCTCCTCGCTCCCTCTACAGTGAACTACATCAGTCACAAACTACACTGTACACACACAGCTCCTCACTCCCTCTACAGTGAACTACATCAGTCATAAACTACACTGTACACACACAGCTCCTCACTCCCTCTACAGTGAACTACATCAGTCATAAACTACACTGTACACACACAGCTCCACACTCCCTCTACAGTGAACTACATCAGTCACAAACTACACTGTACACACACAGCTCCACACTCCCTCTACAGTGAACTACATCAGTCACAAACTACACTGTACACACACAGCTCCTCGCTCCCTCTACAGTGAACTACATCAGTCACAAACTACACTGTACACACACAGCTCCTCACTCCCTCTACAGTGAACTACATCAGTCATAAACTACACTGTACACACACAGCTCCTCACTCCCTCTACAGTGAACTACATCAGTCACAAACTACACTGTACACACACAGCTCCACACTCTACAGTGAACTACATCAGTCACAAACTACACTGTACACACACAGCTCCACACTCCCTCTACAGTGAACTACATCAGTCACAAACTACACTGTACACACACAGCTCCTCGCTCCCTCTACAGTGAACTACATCAGTCATAAACTACACTGTACACACACAGCTCCTCACTCCCTCTACAGTGAACTACATCAGTCACAAACTACACTGTACACACACAGCTCCTCACTCCCTCTACAGTGAACTACATCAGTCACAAACTACACTGTACACACACAGCTCCACACTCTACAGTGAACTACATCAGTCACAAACTACACTGTACACACACAGCTCCACACTCCCTCTACAGTGAACTACATCAGTCACAAACTACACTGTACACACACAGCTCCTCGCTCCCTCTACATTGAACTACATCAGTCATAAACTACACTGTACACACACAGCTCCTCGCTCCCTCTACAGTGAACTACATCAGTCATAAACTACACTGTACACACACAGCTCCTCGCTCCCTCTACAGTGAACTACATCAGTCACAAACTACATTGTACACACACAGCTCCTCACTCCCTCTACAATGAACTACATCAGTCACAAACTACACTGTACACACACAGCTCCTCACTCCCTCTACAGTGAACTACATCAGTCACAAACTACACTGTACACACACAGCTCCTCACTCCCTCTACAGTGAACTACATCAGTCATAAACTACATTGTACACACACAGCTCCTCACCCCTTCTACAGTGAACTACATCAGTCACAAACTACACTGTACACACATAGCTCCTCGCTCCCTCTACAGTGAACTACATCAGTCACAAACTACACTGTACACACACAGCTCCTCACTCCCTCTACAGTGAACTACATCAGTCACAAACTACACTGTACACACACAGCTCCTCACTCCCTCTACAGTGAACTACATCAGTCACAAACTATACTGTACACACACAGCTCCTCACTCCCTCTACAGTGAACTACATCAGTCACAAACTACACTGTACACACACAGCTCCACACTCTACAGTGAACTACATCAGTCACAAACTACACTGTACACACACAGCTCCACACTCCCTCTACAGTGAACTACATCAGTCACAAACTACACTGTACACACACAGATCCTCGCTCCCTCTACAGTGAACTACATCAGTCATAAACTACACTGTACACAGTGTAGTTTATGACTGATGTAGTTTACTGTAGAGGGAGCGAGGAGCTGTGTGAGGAGCTGTGTGTGTACAGTGAACTACATCAGTCATGAACTACACTGTACACACACAGCTCCTCGCTCCCTCTACAGTGAACTACATCAGTCACAAACTACACTGTACACACACAGCTCCTCACTCCCTCTACAGTGAACTACATCAGTCATAATCTACACTGTACACACACAGCTCCTCGCTCCCTCTACAGTGAACTACATCAGTCATAAACTACATTGTACACACACAGCTCCTCACCCCTTCTACAGTGAACTACATCAGTCACAAACTACACTGTACACACATAGCTCCTTGCTCCCTCTACAGTGAACTACATCAGTCACAAACTACACTGTACACACACAGCTCCTCACTCCCTCTACAGTGAACTACATCAGTCACAAACTACACTGTACACACACAGCTCCTCGCTCCCTCTACAGTGAACTACATCAGTCATAAACTACACTGTACACACACAGCTCCTCGCTCCCTCTACAGTGAACTACATCAGTCATAAACTACACTGTACACACACAGCTCCTCACTCCCTCTACAGTGAACTACATCAGTCACAAACTATACTGTACACACACAGCTCCTCACTCCCTCTACAGTGAACTACATCAGTCACAAACTACACTGTACACACACAGCTCCACACTCTACAGTGAACTACATCAGTCACAAACTACACTGTACACACACAGCTCCACACTCCCTCTACAGTGAACTACATCAGTCACAAACTACACTGTACACACACAGCTCCTCGCTCCCTCTACATTGAACTACATCAGTCATAAACTACACTGTACACACACAGCTCCTCGCTCCCTCTACAGTGAACTACATCAGTCATAAACTACACTGTACACACACAGCTCCTCGCTCCCTCTACAGTGAACTACATCAGTCACAAACTACATTGTACACACACAGCTCCTCACTCCCTCTACAATGAACTACATCAGTCACAAACTACACTGTACACACACAGCTCCTCACTCCCTCTACAGTGAACTACATCAGTCACAAACTACACTGTACACACACAGCTCCTCGCTCCCTCTACATTGAACTACATCAGTCATAAACTACACTGTACACACACAGCTCCTCGCTCCCTCTACAGTGAACTACATCAGTCATAAACTACACTGTACACACACAGCTCCTCACCCCTTCTACAGTGAACTACATCAGTCACAAACTACACTGTACACACATAGCTCCTCGCTCCCTCTTCAGTGAACTACATCAGTCACAAACTACACTGTACACACACAGCTCCTCACTCCCTCTACAGTGAACTACATGAGTCACAAACTACACTGTACACACACAGCTCCTCACTCCCTCTACAGTGAACTACATCAGTCACAAACTACACTGTACACACACAGCTCCTCACTCCCTCTACAGTGAACTACATCAGTCATAAACTACATTGTACACACACAGCTCCTCACCCCTTCTACAGTGAACTACATCAGTCACAAACTACACTGTACACACATAGCTCCTCGCTCCCTCTACAGTGAACTACATCAGTCACAAACTACATTGTACACACACAGCTCCTCACTCCCTCTACAGTGAACTACATCAGTCACAAACTACACTGTACACACACAGCTCCTCACTCCCTCTACAGTGAACTACATCAGTCACAAACTACACTGTACACACACAGCTCCTCGCTCCCTCTACAGTGAACTACATCAGTCATAAACTACACTGTACACACACAGCTCCTCACTCCCTCTACAGTGAACTACATCAGTCACAAACTACACTGTACACACACAGCTCCTCACTCACTCTACAGTGAACTACATCAGTCACAAACTACACTGTACACACACAGCTCCACACTCTACAGTGAACTACATCAGTCATAAACTACACTGTACACACACAGCTCCTCACCCCTTCTACAGTGAACTACATCAGTCACAAACTACACTGTACACACATAGCTCCTCGCTCCCTCTTCAGTGAACTACATCAGTCACAAACTACACTGTACACACACAGCTCCTCACTCCCTCTACAGTGAACTACATGAGTCACAAACTACACTGTACACACACAGCTCCTCACTCCCTCTACAGTGAACTACATCAGTCACAAACTACACTGTACACACACAGCTCCTCACTCCCTCTACAGTGAACTACATCAGTCATAAACTACATTGTACACACACAGCTCCTCACCCCTTCTACAGTGAACTACATCAGTCACAAACTACACTGTACACACATAGCTCCTCGCTCCCTCTACAGTGAACTACATCAGTCACAAACTACATTGTACACACACAGCTCCTCACTCCCTCTACAGTGAACTACATCAGTCACAAACTACACTGTACACACACAGCTCCTCACTCCCTCTACAGTGAACTACATCAGTCACAAACTACACTGTACACACACAGCTCCTCGCTCCCTCTACAGTGAACTACATCAGTCATAAACTACACTGTACACACACAGCTCCTCACTCCCTCTACAGTGAACTACATCAGTCACAAACTACACTGTACACACACAGCTCCTCACTCCCTCTACAGTGAACTACATCAGTCACAAACTACACTGTACACACACAGCTCCACACTCTACAGTGAACTACATCAGTCACAAACTACACTGTACACACACAGCTCCACACTCCCTCTACAGTGAACTACATCAGTCACAAACTACACTGTACACACACAGCTCCTCGCTCCCTCTACAGTGAACTACATCAGTCACAAACTACACTGTACACACACAGCTCCTCACTCCCTCTACAGTGAACTACATCAGTCATAAACTACACTGTACACACACAGCTCCTCACTCCCTCTACAGTGAACTACATCAGTCACAAACTACACTGTACACACACAGCTCCTCACTCCCTCTACAGTGAACTACATCAGTCACAAACTATACTGTACACACACAGCTCCTCACTCCCTCTACAGTGAACTACATCAGTCACAAACTACACTGTACACACACAGCTCCACACTCTACAGTGAACTACATCAGTCACAAACTACACTGTACACACACAGCTCCACACTCCCTCTACAGTGAACTACATCAGTCACAAACTACACTGTACACACACAGCTCCTCGCTCCCTCTACATTGAACTACATCAGTCATAAACTACACTGTACACACACAGCTCCTCGCTCCCTCTACAGTGAACTACATCAGTCATAAACTACACTGTACACACACAGCTCCTCGCTCCCTCTACAGTGAACTACATCAGTCATAAACTACACTGTACACACACAGCTCCTCGCTCCCTCTACAGTGAACTACATCAGTCATAAACTACACTGTACACACACAGCTCCTCACCCCTTCTACAGTGAACTACATCAGTCACAAACTACACTGTACACACACAGCTCCACACTCCCTCTACAGTGAACTACATCAGTCACAAACTACACTGTACACACACAGCTCCTCGCTCCCTCTACAGTGAACTACATCAGTCACAAACTACACTGTACACACACAGCTCCTCACTCCCTCTACAGTGAACTACATCAGTCATGAACTACACTGTACACACACAGCTCCTCACTCCCTCTACAGTGAACTACATCAGTCACAAACTACACTGTACACACACAGCTCCACACTCTACAGTGAACTACATCAGTCACAAACTACACTGTACACACACAGCTCCACACTCCCTCTACAGTGAACTACATCAGTCACAAACTACACTGTACACACACAGCTCCTCGCTCCCTCTACAGTGAACTACATCAGTCATAAACTACACTGTACACACACAGCTCCTCACTCCCTCTACAGTGAACTACATCAGTCATTAACTACACTGTACACACACAGCTCCACACTCCCGCTACAGTGAACTACATCAGTCACAAACTACACTGTACACACACAGCTCCTCGCTCCCTCTACAGTGAACTACATCAGTCACAAACTACACTGTACACACACAGCTCCTCGCTCCCTCTACAGTGAACTACATCAGTCACAAACTACACTGTACACACACAGCTCCTCGCTCCCTCTACAGTGAACTACATCAGTCATAAACTACACTGTACACAGTGTAGTTTATGACTGATGTAGTTTACTGTAGAGGGAGCGAGGAGCTGTGTGAGGAGCTGTGTGTGTACAGTGAACTACATCAGTCATGAACTACACTGTACACACACAGCTCCTCGCTCCCTCTACAGTGAACTACATCAGTCACAAACTACACTGTACACACACAGCTCCTCACTCCCTCTACAGTGAACTACATCAGTCATAATCTACACTGTACACACACAGCTCCTCGCTCCCTCTACAGTGAACTACATCAGTCATAAACTACATTGTACACACACAGCTCCTCACCCCTTCTACAGTGAACTACATCAGTCACAAACTACACTGTACACACATAGCTCCTTGCTCCCTCTACAGTGAACTACATCAGTCACAAACTACACTGTACACACACAGCTCCTCACTCCCTCTACAGTGAACTACATCAGTCACAAACTACACTGTACACACACAGCTCCTCACTCCCTCTACAGTGAACTACATCAGTCACAAACTACACTGTACACACACAGCTCCTCGCTCCCTCTACAGTGAACTACATCAGTCATAAACTACACTGTACACACACAGCTCCTCACTCCCTCTACAGTGAACTACATCAGTCACAAACTATACTGTACACACACAGCTCCTCACTCCCTCTACAGTGAACTACATCAGTCACAAACTACACTGTACACACACAGCTCCACACTCTACAGTGAACTACATCAGTCACAAACTACACTGTACACACACAGCTCCACACTCCCTCTACAGTGAACTACATCAGTCACAAACTACACTGTACACACACAGCTCCTCGCTCCCTCTACATTGAACTACATCAGTCATAAACTACACTGTACACACACAGCTCCTCGCTCCCTCTACAGTGAACTACATCAGTCATAAACTACACTGTACACACACAGCTCCTCGCTCCCTCTACAGTGAACTACATCAGTCACAAACTACATTGTACACACACAGCTCCTCACTCCCTCTACAATGAACTACATCAGTCACAAACTACACTGTACACACACAGCTCCTCACTCCCTCTACAGTGAACTACATCAGTCACAAACTACACTGTACACACACAGCTCCTCGCTCCCTCTACATTGAACTACATCAGTCATAAACTACACTGTACACACACAGCTCCTCGCTCCCTCTACAGTGAACTACATCAGTCATAAACTACACTGTACACACACAGCTCCTCACCCCTTCTACAGTGAACTACATCAGTCACAAACTACACTGTACACACATAGCTCCTCGCTCCCTCTACAGTGAACTACATCAGTCACAAACTACACTGTACACACACAGCTCCTCACTCCCTCTACAGTGAACTACATCAGTCACAAACTACACTGTACACACACAGCTCCTCACTCCCTCTACAGTGAACTACATCAGTCACAAACTACACTGTACACACACAGCTCCTCACTCCCTCTACAGTGAACTACATCAGTCATAAACTACATTGTACACACACAGCTCCTCACCCCTTCTACAGTGAACTACATCAGTCACAAACTACACTGTACACACATAGCTCCTCGCTCCCTCTACAGTGAACTACATCAGTCACAAACTACACTGTACACACACAGCTCCTCACTCCCTCTACAGTAAACTACATTGTACACACACAGCTCCTCACCCCTTCTACAGTGAACTACATCAGTCACAAACTACACTGTACACACATAGCTCCTCGCTCCCTCTACAGTGAACTACATCAGTCACAAACTACATTGTACACACACAGCTCCTCACTCCCTCTACAGTGAACTACATCAGTCACAAACTACACTGTACACACACAGCTCCTCACTCCCTCTACAGTGAACTACATCAGTCACAAACTACACTGTACACACACAGCTCCTCGCTCCCTCTACAGTGAACTACATCAGTCATAAACTACACTGTACACACACAGCTCCTCACTCCCTCTACAGTGAACTACATCAGTCACAAACTACACTGTACACACACAGCTCCTCACTCCCTCTACAGTGAACTACATCAGTCACAAACTACACTGTACACACACAGCTCCACACTCTACAGTGAACTACATCAGTCACAAACTACACTGTACACACACAGCTCCACACTCCCTCTACAGTGAACTACATCAGTCACAAACTACACTGTACACACACAGCTCCTCGCTCCCTCTACAGTGAACTACATCAGTCACAAACTACACTGTACACACACAGCTCCTCACTCCCTCTACAGTGAACTACATCAGTCATAAACTACACTGTACACACACAGCTCCTCACTCCCTCTACAGTGAACTACATCAGTCATAAACTACACTGTACACACACAGCTCCACACTCCCTTTACAGTGAACTACATCAGTCACAAACTACACTGTACACACACAGCTCCACACTCCCTCTACAGTGAACTACATCAGTCACAAACTACACTGTACACACACAGCTCCTCGCTCCCTCTACAGTGAACTACATCAGTCACAAACTACACTGTACACACACAGCTCCTCACTCCCTCTACAGTGAACTACATCAGTCATAAACTACACTGTACACACACAGCTCCTCACTCCCTCTACAGTGAACTACATCAGTCATAAACTACACTGTACACACACAGCTCCTCACTCCCTCTACATTGAATTACATCAGTCATAAACTACACTGTACACACACAGCTCCACACTCCCTCTACAGTGAACTACATCAGTCACAAACTACACTGTACACACACAGCTCCACACTCCCTCTACAGTGAACTACACTAGAGTTCAGATTCACACAGATGAATAAATAGAAATGATGCTGTAGTACAAATGTATAAACTACAAATGGAGTATGAAGTGATTTGGAATAACCTCATAAATCACTCATGCTTTGTGGTGTTTTAATGTATCTTTTTACTCTCTTCATACTATGGCCCCCTACAGGAGAAGTGTGATAATGCAGCTGTATTCATATTCCTCTGGACAAGGATTTGGTCAATCTCTGTTTTTAAAAGTATCTGGATCCATGTGAATGGGTCTTTTGTCTGGGTTTATGACACTTCTACAACATATACTCACCATCTTTTCCGGGTAAGCCGTCATTGCCTTTCTCGCCCTGGGGACCTATGAGAGACACACAGAGAAAGGACAGTGAGAATGGACAGACAGACAGACACCGTCTGTTCAGTTCAGTTTCAGGTTGCTGCTCAACAGACAGACTCAGGAGATCCTTTGTCCACAGAGCAATAAAATGGAGGAGGACTGAGTCTCATTTACAAGTTAACATAGGTTTAGGAAGAAGAGCCTCCTCTATTAATCCCCTTAGGGAAATAGCTTCTCTGCATTAAACCCCTTTGTGGTAGTGACCACACAAACACACTACTGAGAAATTCTTTACACACACTAGGAGCAGTGAAAACACACACAACCTGGTGACTAAGGCCATAACAAGCCCCACTGGCACCGTTAATGCATGCTCTGTGCCACCAGTTCCAAGTGAGCTTTATGTAATTTATAACCTGTGACTACAATAATATACGGTTATACAATATACAGGAGATCATAAAGCACTCAACCAACACATGTATAAAGGGTAGTTCTCAGTAGCACAGATAAATAAATGCAACACAGACCAAAGCATTTGTATAATACCAAAAACGTAACACAAGAATAATATAAAAATATAAAGAACCATACAGATGTAAGGGTAAGACTAGTGCAATGATAAACTGTGCAAGAAGTGCATTAATATAGAAGATGGTCAAATAGTGTCTATATGTGCAATGCTACATCAGTTAATACAGCAATGAGGCTACATCAATATGGTTTTATAAATAAGATCAACTACATTAGAATACAGGGGCGGCACGGGTTTCCTCCGGGTGACTGTCTGTGAGGAGTGTGGTGTGTTCTCCCTGTGTCTGCATGGGTTTCCTCCGGGTGACTGTCTGTGAGGAGTGTGGTGTGTTCTCCCTGTGTCTGCGTGGGTTTCCTCCGGGTGACTGTCTGTGAGGAGTGTGGTGTGTTCTCCCTGTGTCTGCATGGGTTTCCTCCGGGTGACTGTCTGTGAGGAGTGTGGTGTGTTCTCCCTGTGTCTGCGTGGGTTTCCTCCGGGTGACTGTCTGTGAGGAGTGTGGTGTGTTCTCTCTGTGTCTGCGTGGGTTTCCTCCGGGTGACTGTCTGTGAGGAGTGTGGTGTGTTCTCTCTGTGTCTGCGTGGGTTTCCTCCGGGTGACTGTGAGGAGTGTGGTGTGTTCTCCCTTTGTCTGCGTGGGTTTCCTCGGGTGACTGTCTGTGAGGAGTGTGGTGTGTTCTCTCTGTGTCTGCGTGGGTTTCCTCCGGGTGACTGTCTGTGAGGAGTGTGGTGTGTTCTCCCTGTGTCTGTGTGGGTTTCCTCCGGGTGACTGTCTGTGAGGAGTGTGGTGTGTTCTCCCTGTGTCTGCGTGGGTTTCCTCCAGGTGACTGTCTGTGAGGAGTGTGGTGTGTTCTCCCTGTGTCTGTGTGGGTTTCCTCCAGGTGACTGTCTGTGAGGAGTGTGGTGTGTTCTCCCTGTGTCTACGTGGGTTTCCTCCAGGTGCTCCGGTTGAATATTAGAATACAGCATACAGCTCTGAGTGAGTCTATCAGGTGAAGGGGTTAAATAGTGTACTGATCTAGTGTACTTATCTACTTCTGTAGTGTACTTGTTGTTCAGTCCAGGCTCCAAAGAGAGAGTGACATCTCACTGATGCCAGTGGGATTTCTCCCTTCAACTCTGGCTCTGAGCAGTGGGCAGTTTCTCTGCTGCTCAGTGGTGTCCATCTAAATCTAATGAGGTCATCAGTAATGGTCCAGTGGACAGGGAGATGCTGACACACACACACACACACACACACACAGAGAAAGACCACCCATAACCTCAACACCCCTTCCCCTTCCCGCTCTTGCATTCCCTCGACTCCCTTGAAAAGCATTCCCTCGACTCCCGGTGTTTGAGTAAGAGTCAGTTTCACAAAATAAGAGTCAGCAAAAAGAACTCTGTGTTACCCACCTATGGAGCAACATCCTCATCACTTTTCTCATGCTTTTCACCAGTTGGACATCTCTCTAACGTCCAAACACCTCTGTTTTTTCCTAGTGGCTCAGACAGTGATGCACGAAGAAAAAGCCTGAACCAGTTTGGACTGAGACACTTAGTTTGTTTCCCATTTTCCAAGCTAGGACTGTGTACAAACACTGGAACTTTTTCCAGAACAAACAGAGCTGAGAACAGCACATGGCGAAGAAACATCCCCAGAATTTTATAAAAAGCTATTTTTTAAAAGAAAAAAATCCAATCTGCTTTCATAGAAAAAGAACTCAGGTGTTTGTACACAGCCCTGGCTCTGTAAATCGCTTCTTACTCACACACACCGCTCCACCGTCAAAGATACAGTCGCTTCTTACTCACACACACCGCTCCACCGTCAAAGATACAGCCGCTTCTTACTCACACACACCGCTCCACCGTCAAAGATACAGTCGCTTCTTACTCACACACACCGCTCCACCGTCAAAGATACAGCCGCTTCTTACTCACACACACCGCTCCACCGTCAAAGATACAGTCGCTTCTTACTCACACACACCGCTCCACCGTCAAAGATACAGTCGCTTCTTACTCACACACACCGCTCCACCTTAAAAGATACAGTCACTTCTTACTCACACACACCGCTCCACCGTCAAAGATACAGTCGCTTCTTACTCACACACACCGCTCCACCGTCAAAGATACAGTCGCTTCTTACTCACACACACCGCTCCACCTTAAAAGATACAGTCGCTTCTTACTCACACACACCGCTCCACCGTCAAAGATACAGCCGCTTCTTACTCACACACACCGCTCCACCGTCAAAGATACAGCCGCTTCTTACTCACACACACCGCTCCACCGTCAAAGATACAGCCGCTTCTTACTCACACACACCGCTCCACCTTAAAAGATACAGTCGCTTCTTACTCACACACACCGCTCCACCGTCAAAGATACAGCCGCTTCTTACTCACACACACCGCTCCACCGTCAAAGATACAGTCGCTTCTTACTCACACACACCGCTCCACATTAAAAGATACAGCCATTTCTTACTCACACACACCGCTCCACCGTCAAAGATACAGCCGCTTCTTACTCACACACACCGCTCCACCGTCAAAGATACAGCCGCTTCTTACTCACACACACTGCTCCATATTAAAAGATTGAACACAAAGGAGTTGTTTCACTGTGAGAACCGAAGCCGTATCTGGAAGCTAGTATTGGGAATACTGTACAAGATTCCCAAAGGAATTGCTCTTTCATTCCTTGAAGTGAGTTAGTTTTTTTTTTTCAGTGGTGTTTGAGCACCACAGTGTTCGATAACTGTGTTCAATAACCCTAATAAAATGTGACTGCTCATGTTTCACAAATAAACATCTTCAAACCAAATTGAAACCAAATTTCAGATAAAGGTTTACTTTCTCTCTGTAAATTTAAATCTCTTTTCAGACTCAACCCCTTGTCCTTTATGAGGTAGGGCATTTGAAATGTTGCATGAAACATAGCAAACGTCACATTGTTTGTGACACAGGATGTTGCACACGAGTCTGAATCACCCTCCAGCAGCACTCCTGAAAAGGACATTTTTACTGTATATTTTGGAGCCACAGGAATGACTGTCCTTTACTGAAATACTGTGGGCGCTTAAGTGCACCGCAAACAATTTGTTCATCCTCCTAACACCAGGGTCGCTACCTAAAAACACCTACAGCCCTTTGCTAATTTCAGCTGAATTTTGCATGGGTTTTTTCATGGTGTGTACACAATCGTCGGCAGTGTGTTTTGGGATTGTGGGAGTGAAATGGATGTGTTCCACTGTGTTTCAGACAAAACGGCCAAGTGGCACATTTCCAAAGTTGCAAAGTAGCCCACGCTGCAGTGAACAGGGCGCAGTTTCAGGCCTAGCCTTGTTTTAGATTCTGCAGTTTTTCTACAGTTATGAACAATGGAAATTGATGGAAAATACGTGGCCTTTGTTGGGCACTATGTTTTTGGTGTAAAATGGTGGAATTTGATAGGGGATTTTGGTGGTGTTTGATGAAAAATGGTGGTGCCCAGAGGAAACATGTAGGAATCCTTTAGGGAAAAAATCTGACAAAGAGATAAAGGACATAATAAAAGAGTAGGGCTTAGTTCATCTGTCAAATCTGAGTCTGTGACTTTACTGAGATTTCCACTAAAACTCCAGAGGAGACAATATCTCTGAGGTCTCAGGAGACACATGTGAGCAACAGGAGACAAGCTAAAATCTCCTTAGTTGTTTCATCTGATCTCATTGTTGTCTCTGGAAAACTACAGAGACTTTAAGAAGATCTCCTTTTTGATTTTTCTTTCTCCGGGTGTTATTTTAAGGAAGACAGTGATGTTTGGTGGAGAATAGCGGAGGTTGTTCTGAAATGGTGGCTGTTGCTGAGTAATATACTGATCGGTGGGGAGTGGTGGTGCTTGATGGAGGATATCGTTGTTTGGTGAAACACACACAGTGCCTTAGTGACAGTAAACACACACACATCACTGGAATTGTGGGCAGTTGAATGTTAGGTGCTTTGCTCAAGGGCACTGCAGCCGTGGATGAGACAGTGTTGTTCCTTCACGCCCCAATTTTCCTGCCAGTTGTGGGCTTCGAACGAGAACATTTCCAGTTCCAGGCTCACTTCTCTAACCATTAGACCACAGCTGCAAACATGCACAATATAACCACATTCCTCTCCACAGACAACTTCAGCAAAATGCAAAACATTTGCTTGTGAATGAACAGAAACCCGAGGGGAAAACGGTGGTGGTGTTCGCAAACATGGAAACATACATTTATTTGTCGTTGTACAACATTCAATGAAATGTGTAAAACACCACCCCCCTGCTCCCCTTCCCCTCCTCTCCCCGACACACACACACTAAGTGCACTAGGGACAGTGAGCACAGACTCCCTCAGGGAGCAGTTGAAGTTTGCCCTGTTCAAGGGTATTTCAGATGTGGCTTGAGGGAGGAAGACAGTGCTACTTTAGCAAAAACAGAGGCTTCAAAAAGCTAAACATTTTTATGTGAATAAAGAGAAACTCAAGCAGAGGATTCTGGTGTTTTAGTGAAGGACATTGGTGTTTGGAGAAGGATGGTAGTGTTTGTTGGAGGAAAGTGGTGTTTGATGGAGAATGCTAGTGTTTGGTGGAGGATGCTGGGGTTTGGAGGATAGCGTTCATGGTATTTGGTGGAGTACAGTGGTGTTTGGTGGAGGACAGCTGTGTTTTGGTGGAAGGCAGTGGTATTTGGTGGAATATGCTGGTGTTTGATGGAGGACAGTGGTGTTTGGTGGAGGACGGTGGTGGGGTTTGGTGGGGGATGGCGGTGGTGTTTGGTGGATGATGGTGGTGTTTGTTGGAGGATGGCTGTGGTGTTTGTCGAGGAATGATGGTGTTTCATGGAGGATGGTGGTAATTGGTGGAGGACAGTGGTGGTGTTTGGTGAAAGATGATGGTGTTTGGTGGAGAATGATGGTGGTGTTTGGTGGAGCATGGCAGTGGTGTTTGGTGGAGGATTATGGTGTTTGTTGGGGGACAGTGGTGTTTGGTGAGGGATAGTGGTGGTGTTTGCTGGAGGATGGCTGTGGTGTTTGTTGGGGGTGATGGTGTTTTGTGGAGGATGGTGGTGGTGTTTGTTGGGGTGATGGTGTTTTGTGGAGGATGGTGGTGGTGTTTGGTTAAGGACTGCGGTGATGTTTGGTGAAGGATGATGGTGGTGTTTGGTGAAGGATTATGGTGATGTTTGGTGGAGCATGGCAGTGCTTTTTGGTGGAGGATTATGGTGTTTGGTGGAGGACGGTGGTGTTTGGTGGAGGATGGTGGTGGGGTTTGGTGAAGGGTGATGGTGGTGTTTGGTGGAGCATGGCGGTGGTGTTTGTTGGAGGACAGTGGTGTTTGGTGGAAGACTGTGGTGGGGTTTGGTGGGGGATGGTGGTGGTGTTTGGTGGATGATGGTGGTGTTTGCTGGAAGATGGCTGTGGTGTTTGTTGGGGAATGATGGTGTTTTGTGGAGGATGTTGGTGATTGGTGGAGGATGGTGGTGGTGTTTGGTTAAGGACTGTGGTGATGTTTGGTGAAGGGTGATGGTGTTTGTTGGAGGATGGTGGTGGTGTTTGGTGGAGCATGGCGGTGGTGTTTGGTGGAGGATTATGGTGTTTGTTGGAGAACAGTGGTGTTTGGTGGAGGACGGTGGTGGGGTTTGGTGAAGGATGATGGTGGTGTTTGGTGGAGCATGGCAGTGGTGTTTGGTGGAGGATTGTGGTGTTTGTTGGTGGACTGTGGTGTTTGGTGGAGGACGATGGTGGGATTTGGTGGGGGGGTGGCAGTGGTGTTTGTTGGAGAATGATTGTGTTTCGTGGAGGATGGTGGTGATTGGTGGAGGATGGTGGTGGTGTTTGGTTAAGGACTGCAGTGGTGTTTGGTGAAGGATGGTGGTGTTTGGTGGAGGATGATGGTGGTGTTTGGTGAAGGATGACAGTGGTGTTTGGTGGAGGATGACAGTGGTGTTTGGTGGAGGGCGGTGGTATTTTTTAGAGGACGGTGGTGGTGTTTGATGGAGGATGGTAGTGTTTGTTGGAGGACAGTGGTATTTTGTGAAGAATGTTGGTAATGCTTGAAGGAAAATGGTGGTGTTGTTTGGTAGATAATTAAAATGTTTAGTGAAGAACAGGGTGCTTGGCTGGGAATGCTGGTGTTTGGAGGTTGTTGGTGGTGTTTGGAGGAGAAATGAGGAGTGGGAGAATTCTGGATGTTCTCCACTATGTTATTGAACAAAATGAGCATGTGGCCCAATTCCAAAGAAGAAAAACTATGCCACTGTGTAGTGAACAGGGGGGAGTTTGAGATGCAGCCTTAGTTTATGGGCTGAAGTTTTCTACAGTGTTTAACTTTGCTTTGTCTTCAGCAGGTTGTTTGAATAGATAGTATTTATGGTCTGTCAGTGTCTCTCTCACTCTCTCTTTCTCCCCTCCCCCCTGGTCTGGACTCAAGCCTGTACTTGGCTGGGAGTGATGTTTTTGCTATGTTTTCAGTTGGAATTTTCATCACTGCATCCTTTTACAGCCAATTACATTCTTCCCTTCATTAGCCAATAGCTTTGCGGAGCTAATCCCATTGCTGGTGCCCATTGTGATTTGCAGGGAAACACACCCCCAGGTCTGTTTATCTTTACACACAGATGATGGGGGCTTTGGAGGCAGATTAGTAGAAATTGAAGCTGCTTTTTTTGTATGTGTGTGTGTGTGTGTGTGTGTATGTGTATGTGTGGGTGGGCTTTTTTTGTCTGTGGAGATTGTTATTTTGTCACCGCACTCAGCAAAAAAAAAAAAAAAAGAACAGCAAGCATGGCTCACTTTTCAGCAAAGCCCTCGTCCCCCGTCTGATTTATCTCTGTGACCTAGAAAGTATATGCAGCATTTTCACCCAAATACACTCACATCCTTCAAATCACCACCAGAAAACTTTGGAGGAGCTGTCTAAAGGACGTCTAAAGCTGGGACCAAATGCTACAGAAGAACCCAGAGGGACATTTTGCAGCATCTTAGCAGTGATCTGTTGTGGGAAAATAGATGACTGAAGTGGTCATATAAGGCATTTCTGGTCTAAATGAAATTTCTCTATGAAAAATAAACGCAAAAAAAGTTACGGATAGTTTTGTGGACCTCCATCAGCTGCAAATCCTTTGTTGCAAAAGTGTCACCAATATTCCAGTGACAGGCAGTCGAAAATACACAGACTCTTCATTAGAAGTGGCTGAGAGAGATTTAGACTTGTAGGAAACATCCTGTTCTTCCAACAATGGCATAAAATATGACCTCTATGTCTCATGCAACATTTAATGTGCCCTGCCTCAAAAAGGACACAAGGTTTATCCTCAGTGGCTGAGGTGACAGCCTACTTGGTGGTCTGGCAATGACACTTTACCTCAGTTACACTTTACCTTTAATCTGTGACAGAGAAAGAGTAGGTTGATACCTGTAGGGCCTTGCGCGCCTGGAGCTCCTCGAGCAGGTGGTGCCCCCATGAGGGCGGAGGAATCAGGGTCACCTCCACCTTTAGACTGAGAGGGTGTCTGAGAGGCAGCTACTGAGAGGAGCTGGACCTGGGGGTCAAGGAGATTTATAGAAATGCATGAGGTTAATACAGAAGGAGAGAACCTGGAGACACTGAGCACTGTTGCCACTTTTCCATGAATTGAATCTACTTTGCTCGACTTTACTCGATTTGTACCAGGTTCATTTTCTGCAATAAATACCACTCTCTCCCACCACTTGTAATGTATCGGGTGTCGTCTCTAACCCCGTCTCTAAGGGGAACAGTGGTCTTTGGAAACCACAACAACGGCGGCGGTAACGTTAAGCGGTGTTTACTCATGGTGTATTGGCGTGTTGTTGTTGTTTGGGACTGAACACAGCTCCGTCATCAGTTCAGACAGATCAGTAGAGTTTGTTCCTTCCTTGTTGCAGCGTCCAGCTCTCGCTGGATTCTTTCGTCGGCCACCGATCCAAGGAACGTTTGAACCTCTTCAAAAGACCACAGCGTCATTTTACGAGCTGCCATCGTGAGTCGGATAAAAACAAACGTGATCTCTGCTGCAGCTGGAGATTTTACAGATGGAGAGTTGGTGCTGGTCGTCTGCGTTGCGTGGCGTAGAGTGACGACTCTCTCTGGACAATCCGCGCTCTGCAAGGTTTACACGCCACGGTTTAGTCCCTACTCGACTCGCTCTGAACCACGAGAGAACAGCCACTAAACAAGAACCCGGTAGAGTCCAGTAGGGTAGAGGAGGGACCATGCAGTGGAAAAGTGCTGTATGTCACTGTGCACTGAAAACTGGACCTGTGCTTTTTCTAATGACCACTGGAAACAACATGAAAACAAGCACAGGGAAGAAAACTGATCAAGAATGCTGTGCTGAAGGGAGTGTTTTGGGACTGCTGATGTGTGTGTGTGTGTGTGTGTGTGTGTGTGTGTGTGTGTGTGTGAAAGGCAGAAATAGTGATAACACACAAACAAACAATACACACATTACCTTTGCCTCCAGAGAACTGAGGCGATCAGTGAGGGCCGAGATATGACTGCAGTTCAGACAACCTAAAAGAGAGAGAGAGAGAGAGAGAAAGAGTGGGAGAGAAAGACAGAGAGAGAGAGAAAGAGTGGGAGAGAAAAAGAGAGAGAGACAGACTCAGAACACGATGACAGGATCCAGATAATAAATCAGTTCTTTTCCAAATCAGTTTAATCAATAACTCTTTGTGAAGGATGTTGTTCTGATTGTAATGTGGGTCGTATTGATCAGTTTAAACTCATTCATTCCAGGTGGTGTTCGGTGGAGAATAGTGCTGGTGTTCGTTGAAGAATAGTGCTGGTGTTCAGTGGAGAATAGTGTTGGTGTTGGGTGGAGAATAGTGCTGGTGTTGGGTGGAGAATAGTGCTGGTGTTCAGGGGAGAATAGTGCTGGTGTTCAGGGGAGAATAGTGCTGGTGTTCAGTGGAGAATAGTGCTGGTGTTGGGTGGAGAATAGTGCTGGTGTTGGGTGGAGAATAGTGCTGGTGTTGGGTGGAGAATAGTGCTGGTGTTGGGTGGAGAATAGTGCTGGTGTTGGGTGGAGAATAGTGCTGGTGTTGGGTGGAGAATAGTGCTGGTGTTCAGTGGAGAATAGTGCTGGTGTTTGGTGGAGAATAGTGTTGGTGTTCGGTGGAGAATAGTGTTGGTGTTCGGTGGAGAATAGTGTTGGTGTTCGGTGGAGAATAGTGTTGGTGTTCGGTGGAGAATAGTGTTGGTGTTCGGTGGAGAATAGTGTTGGTGTTCGGTGGAGAATAGTGTTGGTGTTTGGTGGAGAATAGTGTTGGTGTTTGGTGGAGAATAGTGTTGGTGTTTGGTGGAGAATAGTGTTGGTGTTTGGTGGAGAATAGTACTGGTGTTTAGTGGAGGATGATGCTGGTGTTTAGTGGAGGATGATGCTGGTGTTTAGTGGAGAATGGTGTTGGTGTTTAGTGGAGAATAGTGCAGATGTAAACAATCATGTGGTGAAGGTGATGGATTCTTACTGGAGAGATGATCAGGGGCTTTGACCAACATTGGTTTACGGAAAGTGGCCTGTTTTCTCACGGCCTCCTGAGCCACCTGATTACTGCTCCCAGATCCTGCACACAGAGGAGGACAGGGAGGAGACAGAGGAGGAAACAAGAGAATAGAAATGAGGAGACAGACAAGTAAAGAAAGAAGGAGACAGAGGAGAGGCGAAAGAAAAAGAGAGGATCCTCGTTATTTCAGTTCAACCAACTGTTCATTTCACACTGATATACACAGATCAGCCACAAGATTAAAACCAATGCAGGGCTCAGTTCTTGAAGTTGATATTGAAGCAGGAGAAATGGTCAGTGTAAGGATCTACGGGCCACACTGTGGTGGTCTTAATGTTTTGGTCAGTCTCCAGAAGTCAGTTCTTGTAGGGTGGAGAAATCACTCAAACCCATGGAGGCCCCACATCCACATCACAGCGTACAGGACTTAAAGGAACTGCTGCTGACTTCTTGTTGACCACAGGACGCCTTCATGAGAGGGTCCTACACAATATTAAAGAGGAGGTGTGACGTGGGTCACATGGTCAATCATAGTCCTGTCAAAGATTTCAGTTTTGCCAAAACCGCCCCCTCATGTAGAATGGTGTTGATGGCTGGAGAACACTGGTGTTGGGTGGAATTAAGGTGGTCTTGGGTGGAGAATGGTGGTGTTTGTCAGAAAACAGTGTTGTTTGCTGAAGAACAATGTTGTTTGGTGGAGAGTAAGTTGGAGTAAAGGTGGTGTTTGATGGAGAATGTTGGTGCTTGGTTGAGTTAAGGTGGTGTTGGGAGGAGTTAAGTTGGGGTTGGGTGGAGTTAAGATGGTGCTGAATGGAGTTATGTGATATTGGGAGAAGATAAGTTGGTGTTGGGTGGGGAATGGTGCTGTTGGGTGGAGTTAAGGTGGTGTTGAGTGGACGTAAGTTGGTGTTGGGAGGAGTTAAGGTGGTGTTGAGTGTGGAGGTAAGTTGGTGTTGGGAGGAGTTAATGTGATGTTGGGTGGAGTTAAGGTGGTATTGGGAGGGGTTAAGGTGGTGTTGAGTGTGGAGGTAAGCTGGTGTTGGGAGGAGTTAATGTGATGCTGGGTGGAGTTAAGATGGTTTTGGGTGGAGTTAACGTGGTGTTGGGAGGGGTTAAGGTGGTGTTGAGTGGAGTTAAGATGGTTTTGGGTGAAGTTAAAGTGGTGTTGGGAGGGGTTAAGGTGGTGTTGAGTGGAGGTAAGTTGGTGTTGGGAGGAGTTAATGTGATGTTTGGTGGAGTTAATATGGTGTTGGGTGGAGTTAATGTGGTGTTGGGAGGGGTTAAGGTGGTGTTGAGTGTGGAGGTAAGTTGGTGTTGGGAGGAGTTAATGTCATGTTGGGTGGAGTTAAGATGGTGTTGGGTGGAGTTAACGTGGTGTTGGGAGGGGTTAAGGTGGTTTCGGGTGGAGTTAAGATGGTGTTGGGAGGATTTAAGGTGGTGCTGAGTGGAGTTAAGGTGGTGTTGGATGGGGTTAAGGTGGTGTTGAGTGGAGTTAAGATGGTGTTGGGTGGAAAATGGTGGAGTGTGGAGAAAACTAAAGAGTTTCCACTAATAACAATGCCATTCATTGTGTTTCTGGATTGGGAAAGGCCTTTAAAATCTCTTCAGTTTTCAACCCCTTGCTTTTTTATTTCTCCTTTCTTTCTTTCACAGCATTTCTTTTTCCGCTCTTTCTTTCTCTCTCTCTCTCAGAACTAAGCTCATGTGTCCTGTATTAGCGTAGCCCCACTTCTCCAAATGTTACCATAAGGCCAAGGTCAACAGCTCATCACTCCTCCAATCAGACGCTGCCAAATCATCGCCATGGCAGCACTGCGACCAATGACATGGCACCTGCCCTGTTCTAGTAGAAATGCTTTGTGAAGTGTGTGTGAAAGAGAGAGAGGGAGAGAGAGAAACCTAGCAGAGGAAAAGAGAGAAATGAGAGAAAAGAGTAAAGAGGAATGAGAGAGAGAGAAGAAAGACAGTAGAGAGTAAAAAAATCTAATACAGTATGGAGAGAGAGTGAAGACTGAGAGGGGAAAAGGAGAGATGAAGAGAAAGTGTACATTTACACAGATTATATATAGAGAGAGAATGACCCCTCACCTTTAGAGTTTATACTCTGTAAATATATATATATATATATATATATATATATATATATATATATATATGTATATGTGTGTGTGTGTGTGAGAGAGAGAGAGAGAGAGAGAGAGGGAGAAAGACGGTAAAGACACTGTGTCCAGATGTGTTTACCGGAGTGAGTGTGGAGTGACTGTCTGACAACTGTTTTCACAACAGGCCAAAATAACCTTCTTTATTATGCATCTGAGTGTGTGTATGTCTAATCTCTTTCTCTCTGTTTCTCAAAGTCTGGTTGGATCTCTCTATGTCACTCTCTGAGAGAAGTGTGTGTGTGTATATGCATGTGAGAGAGAGAGAGAGAGAGAGAGAGAGAGAGAGAGAGAGAGAAATAAATCTCTGTCAGAGAGACTGCTGCCCTCAGCAGGACACTACAGACCCGTCATTACAGACCAGGTGCTGCTGATGAGAGCAGGTGAAAGGTGTGTGTTCGGTGGAAGGGGGGGGTCTGTGTGTGTGTGTGTGTGTGTGTGTGTTTGGGGGGAAGGGGGAGTCTGTGTGTGTGTGTGTGTGTGTTTGGGGGGAAGGGGGAGTCTGTGTGTGTGTGTGTGTGTGTGTGTGTGTGTGTGCAGACCGTGGCCTTTCTCTCCTCTGAGGTGCTGCACCACCCCCCGACACCAACCATCACCACCCCCAAGACCAACCATCAACACCCTCAACACCAACCATCACCACCCCCAAGACCAACCATCAACACCCTCAACACCAACCATCACCACCCCCAAGACCAACCATCAACACCCTCAACACCAACCATCACCACCCCCAAGACCAACCATCAACACCCTCAACACCAACCATCACCACCCCCAAGACCAACCATCAACACCCTCAACACCAACCATCACCACCTCCAACACTAACCATCAACACCCTCAACACCAACCAATACCCCCAAACATTCCTCAACACCACCCAACACCCCACAACACCAACATCAACACCCCTCAACACTAACCATCCACACTCCCAGCACCAACCAACTCCCCCAACACCCCCAGCAGAAACCATCAACACCCTCAACACCTACCATCAACAACCCAACACCAACCACCACCACCCAACACCCCTCAATACCTACCATCAACACCAACCACCACCACCCAACACCCCTCAACACCTACCATCAACACCCCAACACCAACCAACACCCCTAAACATTCCTCAACACCACCCAACACCCCACAACACTACCCATCCACACCCCCAGCACCAACCAACTCCCTCAACACCAAACATCAACACCCCCAGCACAAACCATCAACACCCTCAACACCAACCATCACCACCCCAAGACCAACTATCAACACCAATCACCACCCCCAACACCAACCAACACTCCCCATATACCAAGCATCACCAACCCCCAACACTAACCATCAACACCAACCAACACCAACAAACACAATATCCCACAATACCAACCATCAACACCCCCCCCCCCCCCCCCAACACCCCGAATACTACCCAACACCAACCATCTGAATGTTTAGCTCTGGATCCCAGACAGCACCCAAACTCATCCCGGGTGGAGATCACTGGTGGTGGAGGTGGAGAGGGAATAAACTGCTGGGTGTGTGTTGTAGACATGGAGACAAACGTCTGGTTCTATTCACCACCACTGGAGTCCAGATGTTCCTCCACACTCCCACACTTGACGGAGGTGTGGGTCAGTCTGGAGGCGTCCACCCGCTCCACCCCCAAAGTAATGACTCAGACACTCCTCCTCCTGTAAATGGGACACCACAGCTGATACAGAGACACCAGATGTGCCTGAAGACTCTCAGTCTCTAATCATCCCCAGGAACAGGAGATCTCTTCTCCACCTCCTCTTCTCCTACACCTTTCTCCTTCCCTCTGTCCAACACACACACACTGACAGTCACCACAAACCCAGCAGTGGGCAGTGAGTAGTTACATCAAGACAAAAAAGAGAGAGAGAGAGAGAGAGAGAGAGAGAGAGAAGAATATTGAGATAAATAGTGGGGAAGAAAAAGACTAAAAGATTAAAGAGAAGGGAATAATAGCTACAGAGGTAGAAGAGTAAAGAAGAAAGAGAGAGAGAGGGGAGATACAGAGAAAGAGGAAGGAAGAAGGAAAGAGGTGAAAGAAGAAAGAGGAAATGGGAGGGAGAGAGAGAGAGAGAGAGAGAGAAGGAAAGGCAGATAGAAACCCGTCAGTGGTCTTGAACATAGTCAAGGCGCCCGTGGTAGGGGGCGCTGCAGTGCATACTGGTAACATTTTGGCTGTTATTTCTCAGTAACTAGAACATAAAATCTTGTGAACTTGTGACACCCACGGGACGTAACAGTCAGGAGGGGTCTGTTAGAGATTAGTGATGATTTAAATCAAGCAGGCGATGATTTATTATGCAGCGCTAACTGATTGGCTTTTATTATGTAAATAAACAACTGCACGTGCTAACTAAGCTAATGGGACTAGCTGAATTATCTGAGGGATTTAAGGTAACTGCTGCAATTTCCTTCAGGATCAATACAGTATGACCTTAGCATCACATCGCTACCTAGAGACTAGAGCTTCAGCCACTGCATACTTTTTACAGAGCTCTCAGACATTGCTGGTTTTGGTTCAGACTTAAAGGATAAGAAACGAGAAAGAACAGTATGCTTTAGCACCAGAACGCAACTCCTGCACAATTTAAAGTGGTACAGAGCGTTCTACTAAGAAACCTAAGCCCCAGAATGCAACTGCTGCACAATTTAAGGTGGTACAGCTCATTCTACTAAGACACCTAAGGACCAAAATGCAACTGCTGCACAATTTAAGGTGGTACAGAGCGTTCTATTAAGAAACCTAAGCCCCAGAATGCAACTGCTACACAATTTAAGGTGGTACAGCTCATTCTATTATGAAACTTAAAAACCAGAATGCAACTGCTGCACAATTTAAGGTGGTACAGAGCGTTCTATTAAGAAACCTAAGCCCCAGAATGCAACTGCTGCACAATTTAGGGTGGTACAGCTCATTCTACTAAGAAACCTAAGGACCAGAATGCAACTGCTGCACAATTTAAGGTGGTACAGCTCATTCTACTAAGAAACCGAAGGACCAGAATGCAACTCCTGCACAATTTAAGGTGGTACAGCTCATTCTACTAAGAAACCTAAGGACCAGAATGCAACTCCTGCACAATTTAAGGTGGTACAGCTCATTCTACTAAGAAACCGAAGGACCAGAATGCAACTCCTGCACAATTTAATGTGGTACAGCTCATTCTACTAAGAAACCTAAGGAACAGAATGCAACTGCTGCACAATTTAAGGTGGTACAGCTCATTCTATTAAGAAAACGAAGCCCCAGAATGCAACTCCTGCACAATTTAAGGTGGTACAGAGCGTTCTATTAAGAAGCTGAAACACCAGAATGCTACATGTGCTACATGTGGAAAGTACTGTTCAATTAAGAAACCAAATGTGAGGATTTATTCCTTACACTGAGCAAACTGGCGGAGCACTGGCTCTGACAGATGAAGAATAGAACACAGTGCACATGGAGCAGTGTGTTATTTTTTTAATTTACCAGACTAGGGCTTTAAAGTTTGAGCGTACTTGACAGGGAGTGGTGTGTCTTCCTCCCACACAAACCACTCCAAACACACCACAGCAGTTACAAACACCCACACAAACAGCTGCCACAAAGACTTGTAAAACACACACACACACACACACAAGACACAAGACACAACAGCAGCCACCAGATCCGCGGCCAACAACAAAACAAGATCCAGACTCCAGCAATTAACAGAGCCATCAAAGAGGCGTGGATTTAACCCAACAGAACCAGCGCCAGTGACCCACTTACACAGCTTTTAAATGCTCTTCCTCCACCTTCTCCTCCTCCTCCTATTTACAGCTTTAAATCACAACACTGCAATCCTCCACAACGCACAGTCAGACCTGACTTCTATTTTCAGTTCACTTCATTTCAGGGCTGCGGTGGTCTCAGAGTGTAGCTTTATTAGTTTTTTTTTTCACTGTTTGATTTCAGACAGAAACTCTTGTGTAACTCGAGCTGTTTAGTTTTGTAGCACTTCACTCTGTGTTTACTTTCATGCAGTTAGCGCTCTCCTGAATTTAGAATCAGACACTTTGTTTCTTTCCTTTTTACGGAGCCATGGCTATATATAAACACTGATTACCCGAGCAGGGAACATAACTGTAGTCTTCTGCATAGACAGCAGTGCTAGTGGCTCCCACCATGATGCATTGACTGGCTAACTAATCTAACTGGCTAACAATGCTAACTGAGCTAATTGAGTTAAAAGAGCTAGCTAGGTTTCTGTCATTCTCCACTTGATAAACTAGAGCTTCCAAAAAAGCCATATGTTTTTAAGGTGGAACAGACAGTTCTATTAGGAAGCTTAAGTACATGAATGTAACTGTTGTGTCATTTAAGGAGGAATGGAGTGTTCTGTTAAGAAGCTTAGACACCAGGATTTAACTGCTGCATCATTTAAGGTGGAATAGAGATTTCTATTGAGAAGCAAAAATCACCAGAATGTAACTGCTACACCATTTAAGGTGGAATAGAGAGTTCTGTTAAAAAGCTTAGGCGCCAGAATGTAACTGCTACACCATTTAAGGTGGAATAGAGAGTTTTGTTAAAAAGCTTAGGTGCCAGAATGTTACTGTTACACCATTTAAGGTGGAATAGAGAGTTTTGTTAAAAAGCTTAGGTGCCAGAATGTAACTGCAGTGCCATTTAAGGTGGAATGGAGAGTTCTGTTAAAAAGCTTAGGTGCCAGAATGTTACTGCTACACCTTTTAAGGTGGAATGGAGAGTTCTGTTAAAAAGCTTAGGTGCCAGAGTGTAACTGCAGTGCCATTTAAGATGGAATGGAGAGTTCTGTTAAAAAGCTTAGGTGCCAGAATGTTACTGCTACACCTTTTAAGGTGGAATGGAGAGTTCTGTTAAAAAGCTTAGGTGCCAGAGTGTAACTGCAGTGCCATTTAAGATGGAATGGAGAGTTCTGTTAAAAAGCTTAGGTGCCAGAGTGTAACTGCAGTGCCATTTAAGATGGAATGGAGAGTTCTGTTAAAAAGCTTAGGTGCCAGAATGTTACTGCTACACGTTTTAAGGTGGAATGGAGAGTTCTGTTAAAAAGCTTAGGTGCCAGAATGTTACTGCTACACCTTTTAAAGTGGAATGGAGAGTTCTGTTAAAAAGCTTAGGTGCCAGAGTGTAACTGCAGTGCCATTTAAGATGGAATGGAGAGTTCTGTTAAAAAGCTTAGGTGCCAGAGTGTAACTGCAGTGCCATTTAAGATGGAATGGAGAGTTCTGTTAAAAAGCTTAGACACCAGAATGCAATTGCTGTGCCATTTAAGGTGGAACAAGGATTTCTACTGAGAAGCATAAAACATCAGAATGCAACAGCTACACCATTTAAGGTGGAATAGACATTAAGAAGTATAGGTGTTAGGGTGCATTATACCTTTATTTATTGCCATCACTTTTTGCAATGTCCCATTACAATGCTGTATAGTCTGACATTTAAAGGGTTAATACAGCAACATGCTATAGAGGAAGAGGGGCCTGTGTTTGAGAATTTAAAGTGTAAACAAATACAAACTCAGCACCACATCCAATGAGGTTCATTGTTATTTTATTCCTGTGAAACATTTGAAGTGTTTCATATGTGTTTTCTCATCGTGGATCATCACTCTGGGCAGTGATGCACAGCGGGGGTCCGTACTCTATATGCCCTCAGGGGGCCACAGGAATGTGAGAGGGTGTTTTAATGTGAAGGGAGAGTGCAACCCCACGGAGAAATCCACATTTTGTCTGTCCACTCCAAACATAGAGGAGGAGTCACAAAGCGGCTTTACCGTAATCCAGGTCCTAGCCCCAAGGGAGCGAGAAAAACGCCTTCACAACAAGGGGCCCTGCCTCTGAGAGGAGCCAAGACTCCAAGACTCGAGGAGGGAGTCTCCTGAAGAGCTGGTTCTGCTCTGCTGCCACTGGGATGTGTCTTGACTCCTCTCACAGTATTATGGCTCTGATGTCCTACTCTCCTATTAACACTTGGTTAGTCAATGCACTGCAGGTAGATTCCAAAAGGAACAACAGATCTGAAATGTTGTGGAGCTAAATGAAAATATTAAAGATAAAGGTTCACAGTAAAGTTACGTAACCACAGTAACGGATTACATTTACTCTGTTATTGTCCACCGCTGTCTACCAGTCACTCGGGGCAGTGGTAAACAGCGGGGGTCTGTACACCATGTGCCCTCTGGGGGCCCCAAGAATCTGAGAGAGGGTGTTTTAAAGCAATGGGAGAAATCTATGCTTGAACCTCAGAAACTAACAGGTCTCTTCAGTTCAGTGCGATCCATTTTGTCCAAACTTTTGACTGGTAAATCTCAGCCACTGATTAGCTGTGATAAGTCGGTGTAACACACTCTGGGCTACAGTGGCTTTAACACTAACACCATACACGAGTACACAGTTAAATATAAAGATACAGAAGAGACAGGGGCCGAAGGCAACTGTGAGACAGATCAAGGCCCTGCAGACAGTATGTCAGCCATCTCGTTAACAGAGGGGCTTCTTTGTTGTGGCTTTGACTCTGTGTTTGTTTTTGTGTGTGTGTGTGTGTGTGTGTGGTTTTGACCCAGGGAGTGGATGGAAGCTTTTAGAGCTGGGGTTTAGAAGGCCTCGTAAAATTTATGGAGATAAAAATGTTGCAATGGCTTCGGAGGAGCTGCTCTGTTTTCCTGTGAGCTCAGACGTTCCAAACGCGCGCACACACACACACACACACACACACACACACACACACACACATGCTCACTTCATTTTGAAGCACAGTTGAAATCCATCAGCGGAGAGAAGTCCTCAGGCGAGCCAGGCGTGACACAAAGGCCTTGGCTCTGGTTTGGTGTTTGTGCTGCGTCTGAGTCGAGATACGAATTAAAACAACCTGCAAATCTCACTTCCTCCCTCGCAAAATTAAATCACACTCACATTTACAACTACGATATTTTCCGTATGAATATATTATCCTCTCTGTATACTCTCTCTTCCCCCCCTCTCCCCCTGTTCCTCAGCGCTCAGGACCCCCACAGAGCAGGTGTGATGTGGTGGTGGATCATTCTCAGTGCTGCAGTGACACTGACGTGGTGGTGGTGTGTTAGTGTGTGTTGTGCTGGTGTAGAGTGGATCAGACACAGCAGTGCTGCTAGCCGACAGCGTTCTGTGAGTGAGTGAATTTGAATATCATCATCTAACACACATGTAAAATGAGTGAAAAACTGTGCGTGCACACACACACACACACACACAAACTCTTGCACTTGGCATTCACTTGAGATATGTAAGGCTTGCAGTAGCTCTCAAAATAAACACACACACACGCACACATACTTTTAAACACCTGTGTCAGCTAACACTCACTACAGAGATGAACAGAGGCCTGGAGGTCAAAGGTCAACTCCTTAACATCCCTCAGGGCTAGTGCAGATAAATTATGAAGAGTGCACACAGCCAAACAGTGTACTAATCACACCAGTGTGTGTGTGTGTGTCTTTTAACATAGTGCATAGTTAACACTGTCTGAGCTTGCCCATATCTAGTCTATTCTGCCCACACACACACACACACACACACACACACACACACGAACACACACAGCTAGAATCTATTTGTATACTGCATATGAAATTGGACACAAACATTGTGATTGTGTAGAATGTGTCCTGATTGGCTACAAAAAACTCATTTAAAATTTGTACAGAGAGCTACAACTCACGGAGGACCAGCTACTGCACTTTTTCCACTCTACTCAACTCTACTCACTCGGTCCGTAGTTGGACCTCCAATATAAATTCACCCCCACCCCCTAGAAATGTGTCGTCTCTAACCCCCGTCTCCCCTGAACAGCAGGCTTTGGAAACCACAACAACGGCGGTGGTAACGTTAAGCGGTGTTTACTCATGGTGTATCGGCGTGTTGTTGTTGTTTGGGACTGAACACAGCTCCGTCAGCAGTTCAGACAGATCAGTAGAGTTTGTTCCTTCCTTGTTGCAGCGTCCAGCTCTCGCTGGATTCTTTCGTCGGCCACCGATCCAAGGAACGTTTGAACCTCTTCAAAAGACCACGGCGTCATTTTACGAGCTGCCGTCGTGAGTCGGATAAAAACAAACGTGATCTCTGCTGCAGCTGGAGATTTTACAGACGGAGAGTTGGTGCTGGTCGTCTGCGTTGCGTGGCGTAGAGTGACGACTCTCTCTGGACAATCAGCGCTCTGCAAGGTTTACACGCCACGGTTTAGTCCCTACTCGACTCGCTCTGAACCACGAGAGAACAGCCACTAAACAAGAACCCGCTTCCAGAACCAGGACCTGATTCACCTGGTGGAGGAGGACAGTCAAAAACTGGGTTTTTGTATTTGGTTTATGTCTCAGCAGTTTCACATCTGAAGTTGCTCGCTCTACTTTTACGGTGACTCTGGCTTGTGTTGAATATTGTAATCCACACTAACAGAGTCATATAAAATCTCCAGCTCTGAAACCACAGCAGTCAGCACTTCTTCAGCTTCACTGTCCTGGATTATATTGATGTTGAGAGTAAAATATCCAGCAGTCTGTGTACATGACTAGCAGATGAGTAACTGGATAAGGTGAGGTTATAAGGGGGTGTGTGTGTGTGTGTGTGTACTATAGCTGTGCCAAGGGGCATGCAGGTCATCAGGTGTGTATGCGAAGGGGTTCCCACAATCAGTCCAACAGGGCTCATTGTGTGTCCTTATCTCTTATACAACTCTAATCTTACACACACACACACACTCTCTCTCTCTGTTCTTGATGTTTCTGTTGTCTAGACAAGTGCAATCATCTTTATCTGACCTCACAAGACCTCTCTTTCCTTCTTTGTCCTCTTTCTCTGTCCTTTTTTGCTGTCTCTATTTCTGTCCCCCCTCTCGCTCTTTCTTTCTTTCTCTCTCTCTTTCTCCCCTCCCTTTGTCTGTGTCTCATTATTTCTGTTCTCTCTCTCTTTCTCTCTCCCTTCGTCTGTGTCTCACTATCTCTCTCTCTCTCTCTCTCTCTCTCTCTCTCTCTCTCTCTATTCTGTCTTTTAATACTCTCTTAATATTTGTGTCTCTTCCTCTATTTCTTTATTCCTATATATTCTCTCTCTCTGGATGCTATAAGGGTGGGTGAAGCACAGCTGGCAGAGGGAAGATAAGGAAAGAATATGAGAGAGAGAGAGAGAGAATGACAGAAGATGAGAGACAGAGGGACTCTGGACAAACAGTAAACACCCACATGGCGCACAGACGTATCTGGACACCGTCTCGTCCAGCGTTTCTTCTGAACTGGTGGGTGATAATCAGGAGTGTGTCTCCACAGACGGAACAGCCTCTACTCATCTGGGAAGGCTTTACACTAGATATCAGAACATTACTGTGAGGATTTGATGGCATATGATCAGAGTAACTTCAGTGAGGTCAGGTGCTGATGTTGGACAATTAGTGGCACATGCAAACAACTTTTGTATGGACAATATACAAGCTGTGTGTGTGTGTGTGTGTGTGTGTGTGAGTGAGTGTAAAAGGCACACTCCCAGAATATCTAATAGTGACGCCTGGCAGTCGGGCAGCACGCCCAGACCCAAAGTCACCAGAGGTCATCTGACTAAGGATTACCTCATCAGGGTACAGTAAAGTTAAAGACCTCCAGAGGCAGAGGCCTCCAGCCTCCGGTTTATGCCAGTCTTATTAGTGAACATTCCAGTCTCCAAACCAGTCTCCATGTCCAGCCTCAACATTCAGTCTCCACGTCCAGCCTCAACGTCCAGTCTCCACTTCCAACCTCAACGTCCAGTCTCCAATCCAGTCTCCACGTCCAGCATCAACGTCCAGTCTCTAATCCAGTCTCCACTTCCAACCTCAATGTCCAGTCTTCAATCCAGTCTCCACGTCCAGCCTCAACATTCAGTCTCCAATCCAGTCTCCACGTCCAGCCTCAACGGCCAGTCTCCATTTCCAACCTCGATGTCCAGTCTCCAATCCAGTCTCCACTTCCAGCCTCAACGTCCAGTCTTTAATGCAGTCTTCACGTCCAGCATCAATGTCCAGTCTCCAATCCAGTCTCCAATCCATTCTCCACTTCCAGCCTCAACGTCCAGCCTCAAAGTCTAGTCTCCACTTCCAGCCTCAACATCCAGTCTCCACGTCTAGTCTCAAATCCAGTCTCCACATCCAGCCTCAATGTCCAGTCTCCAATCCAGTCTCCAATCCATTCTCCACTTCCAGCCTCAATGTCCAGTCTCCAATCCAGTCTCCACGTCCAGCCTCAAAGTCTAGTCTCCACTTCCAGCCTCAACGTCCAGTCTCCACTTCCAGCCTCAACATCCAGTCTCTAATCCAGACTCCACCTCCAGCCTGAACGTTCAGTCTCCACTTCCAGCCTCAACGTCCAGGCTCCAATCCAGTCTCCACTTCCAGCCTCAACGTCCAGTCTCCACTTCCAGCCTCAACGTCCAGTCTCCACTTCCAGCCTCAACATCCAGTCTCCATTTCCAGCCTCAACATCCAGTCTCTAATCCAGACTCCACCTCCAGCCTCAACGTTCAGTCTCCACTTCCAGCCTCAACGTCCAGGCTCCAATCCAGTCTCCACTTCCAGCCTCAACATCCAGTCTCCACTTCCAGTCTCCACTTCCAGCCTCAACATCCAGTCTCCACTTCCAGCCTTAACTTCCAGTCTTCAATCCAGTCTCCACATCCAGACTCAACATTGAGTCCCCAATCCAGGCTTCTGAGGCAGTACATTTTGTTTGTTCTCTCACTGAACACAAACAGACTTCAACAAAAAACACTTCTCTGATGAAGTGTTTCTCTCATAAAAGCACTTTGGAGTTTGAAACCCATTTACGAAGTGCTGTGGTCAGTTTACACGCAGAGAGATGACCTCACCCCATGGTCAACTAATCAGAGTGAGCGCAGAGCGGCGGAAAATCACAGCGTGCAGTTTCTCAAATGTATTTTCCATACGTCGTGTGCAGGGCATTATGGGTAATCACTGAGCTGGAGACCGGGTGTACAGTGAGGGTCTTCACTAACCAAACGGAGATACTGAACACACACACACACACACTTAACACACACCAGAGACAGAGAGAAAAATAGAGAGAAAAAAGTAAAGAAGAGAGGAAAAAGAGAAAGAGAAGAAACAGACAGAGGGAGAAATCAAAATAGACCGAGACAGAGGAAGAGCAGAGTCTGTGAGAGAGAGAGAGACATCAGAGAGAAAAGAGAACAGAGATATAGAGAGAAACAGAGGAAGGAGATAGACAGAAAAACAGTGAGAGAAAGAGAGAGAGAGAGCTATCGCTGATACTCCCCTAAAGATAAAGCTGCCAAACTTTGAGTCTATGACAGAGAGGGAAAGGAAGTCTATAGAGAACTGTATAATTTATATAGCGTTTGGTTCTCTCTCTCTCTCTCTCTCTCTCTCTCTTCAGCCTGCCCCAGAACCTCCTCCATCCACAACAGAAAAGCCCAGTGTCTGATTTACAGTCTCTTTACACTACACTGTCCTCTATAGACTTCCTCTCCGTCTCCATGATGGACTCAAAACTGGACAGATTTATATCTCCCTCTGTCTCTCTAGCACTGCTTCTCTTCATCTCTCTATCTCCCCTCCTCTCTATCTCTCTCTCACTCTGTTTTTAAAAGCTCCCCAAAGGAGAAGAGGAATGAGGGATGATCTAAATAAGACAAGGCACTGATAAAAACAGAGGGCAAAGGGGAGAGAGAAAAAAAAAAAGAGGAGTGAGGTCAGGAAGAATGTCTTGGGAAAGGAAACTGGACCGGAGTTCATCAGGAGAGAAAATATCACAGGTAAACAAAAAAAAAAAAACAAAAAAAAACAAACATGCGGAATAATCAAGTTCTGATTTTAGCGCCACTCCATCAGAACAAAAAATCAGTTTATAAAAATAATAATTTAAACAATTAATAATAATAATAATAATGCAGTGGCATTTAAAAAAATAATAAATAAAAGGTGAAATTCACCATCAGATTTAAACCTTTCTAAACTCGTAAAGGGTGAATTACCGGCACCTCAGTGTGGGTCAAATCAAAGCTTCACAACACCTTTTGTTGCCTCACACCAGAACATGCTTTCACTGCCGTGTCTGACCCAGGGCTCCTCAATCTACCACTGTATCTTTAAATTCCGCCCTCCCGCTCCTGGAGCCACTGCGGGGCGATTAAACCCCTCAAGGACAATTGGAAATAAAGGGAAAGCAGGGTAAGTCCGTAATGACTCTGTGAATGACTTCTAAGGGTCTAGAGGGTTCACTTTTTTTGGCAAGTAACAGGTCACTGCTCCACTCTCTATCTATGTGTAACAAATGATTATTACAAGTAGGTATTTCACACCCTGAATAAAACGCAGTAATCCAGTTGGACTGTTAACAAATGCCATTAAATTACAGCACCTTCCCCGGAGGAGAAATGGTACGGTCCACTTATGGGTGTCTGTAATCATATTACAAAGTTCTTCCAGGTAAGAAGGATATATATGTGTTTCAGAGGCGATTGCTCTAAGACTGCAAGGGAAGCTCCGCTTCCACTAAAATGTAAAAAATTAAGTGATCAAATATATACTGTTGTGTGTACATGTCATTGAATAAATATGCACTACAATGCGCTCAACTTTTGTTCAGAATCAGCTTCTTATCACTGGTAAAGACGCGGCTTTCCTCTCAATCATTCCCGCAGCTTCACAGTGTTTTAAACAGTGAAGGTGCTGAGCGTCCACAGAGTTCAATAGTGAAGCAGCGAAGTGCAGCGAAACGAGACGAGTGATTGGATAAATGCTGAGACAGCGAAATGAGCTAATCAGCGATCCTTTGGTGTAAAGATCCGTGGGAGCACAGGCGGACACACTTCACATGGGCCAAGGCCGTTTAAGCAGCCTAGCTCTGCTGGCCATTGAGAGGACACTAGTCAAGTCCCTGGAAAAGACGCCTTGTTGGTACGACAGGGTCACAGATCATTTTCTTGAAAAAGAACGGAGGGTAGAATTTACGTATAAATAAACCGACACATTTGTGATGTAGGCCGAAATTGAGCTTCCCCTCCTTGAAAGACCAGCATCCACAATGATGTGTTTCAACACCCCCCTCCTACCCTCTGAGATGGACGAACTTACCCTTTTATGTGGGGTTCATACAGCCCCCTGTATGTTGAACAATGACTGAGAGGTGATTAAACACAGCTCTGCCCACTTTTCGAGCTACTGCGGGACGATTAAACCTCTCTGTATCTAATCCTTCAGCTACTGTGTGGTGAATAATGTACACAAGCTACACACAGTTTGTAAACACTCCTCTCTACCCCTCCACAACATCACTATGACGTTATGATATAATCTGTTACAACCTAAACACTAGCTGTGAGCAGCAGAAAGCTAAAGGTATGCTTTTCAACGGAGGAAATGACTCAAAATCCAGAAAAGAATAACTGTTGTGAGTGGGAAGCCTTCAGGCTCGTGGTGTGTGTTTACTCCATGTTTGCTACAGAGCCTGGTGTTATGTTCTCTGCTGTCTGTCCCAGTTTGTTAGGGCTTCCTCTCCTGGCTTCTCCAGGGCTGTGTTTATGAGCAGAGTGTTTACTCGTGTTTACATCCCAGCCATCGCTTTAATAAAAGAGCGAGAGTCACTGTGGATGGTTTAGATGACACACGCCCACTCAGAGGTGAACTGAAGAGAGAGTGGTCATCGCAGCGTGCTCTGGAGGAGGGGGGAAAGAAGAGGGAAAACCAAGAGACGTATAATTTCATCGTTAAACACAAACCTCAGACCCACAAATGTAAAAAAGACTGCATCATTTCTCTTTTATTCTGACGAGTTTTAGTTCCTAAAAACAGTCAGATTCAATTTTTTTATTCAACAAAAACTCTAATAACCCACGCAGACACAGAGAGAACACACCACACTCCTCACAGACAGTCACCTGGAGGAAACCCACGCAGACACAAGGAAAACACACCACACTCCTCACAGACAGTCACCCGGAGGAAACCCACGCAGACACAGAGAGAACACACCACACTCCTCACAGACAGTCACCCGGAGGAAACCCAAACAGACACAGGGAGAACACACCACACTCCTCACAGACAGTCACCCGGAGGAAACCCACACAGACACAGAGAGAACACACCACACTCCTCACAGACAGTCACCCGGAGGAAACCCACACAGACACAGGGAGAACACACCACACTCCTCACAGACAGTCACCCGGAGGAAACCCAAGCAGACACAGGGAGAACACACCACACTCCTCACAGACAGTCACCCGGAGGAAACCCACGCAGACACAAGGAGAACACACCACACTCCTCACAGACAGTCACCCGGAGCGGGAATCGAACCCACAACCTCCAGGTCCCTGGAGCTGTGTGACTGCTACACTACCTGCTGCTCCACCGTGCCGCCCCTGTAAAGGTTTCTTTTAATATAAAAACCCCTGGTTTGGTGCATGTTCACATTAACGTGTGAATCTGGAGTCCACCAACCCACACACTGTGAAACAAGACCCCAGTCAGTGTTCTGTGCGCTGCCTGAGTCAGAAACACAGGATAAAATGAGTCGCTCTGATTCTGCTCCGCTTCTGACGTCAAGTGCAGAGACTTTAGAATGGCCCCACCCCCTCGTCTGAGTCTGTCCAATCACAGCGCTGGACCCGTGTTTATGTGAGAGCGCAAAGACGAGGTTAAACTCAGCAAAACAGACACAACGAGCGCGGAGAAATAAGAGCACTGAGTAAAAACGGAGAAGAAAGAGAACAGAGTGAAAACGGCTAAAACCCAGAGCTTCTGCTCCTCGCTCCTCACTGCTGTGCGCTCGGGGTCGGGGTGAACAGCGAGCGGCTCATTATCATTTAAAGGAACAGGTGCTGAAAGCGGGCGTTCTGAACAGAGCTGTTTACACAGGGGGAGAACATGAGAATATATTTAACTTGTCTTTACTTGTGCAGTGAAAGGTAAACTCTGAAGCATAATCAGTCTTCGTTGTAGATATGTGTCTTTTAAAGCTTCTAAAGCTCTTCCTGAGTGTGAGGCACGCTGTGTAAAACAAAGCCAGCTGCAGCTCCGTGTAATTGCCGTGACCCAGAATAAGGAACCGGACGGAAGAACATGATTAATGTGTCCAAAAGGTTCGGGTTCTGCTGACTCACTCGCGACCCAGAAAAACTCCAGTTCTTCAAAATCAGCTAAAATAACTGGGTCTAGCTCCAGCTTAATAAAGTGTGTGTGTGTCTGTGTGTGTGTGTGATACCCTAACACAGACACAGACACACACATGACCCAAATTCCTTCACTTTCACGAGAATTACATAATTGGAACATCCAGGTTACACTATTCCAATTTCCATTGTAACACCACCCATTTCTAAGGTTACACTACACCCGTTTCCTTGGTTACAGTACCCCCTTTTCAATGGTTACCCTGCAGAAATTTTCATCATAACGTGACCAATTTCTATGGTTACAGTACATCCGTTTCCATGGTTACACGACATCAGTTTTCATATTTATATTACACCCATTTCCATCTGACTCCACGGTTACGCAACATCTGTCCGTGTGTTTCGGCCTCCCCGGGTTCCACTGCAACACACCACTCACGGTCCGTCAGCTTCTAAGTCCAGGGTCACGCTGCAGACGACGATGAACAGAGAAATCTGAAATGTTTAAAACTGCAGCCACTCAAATCAATGCTGAAACTACACCTCGGCACCTGGAGATCACAGAGGTCCACCTCGTTACATTCTTCAGAGCCTGGACTTTATCGACTTCCCCTCTGGCTGTTTCCTTTATTCTGTCCGTCTCTGTCTGTCTCTGCTCTTCGACTCTGAATGGGTCTGATTCCACAATGACCCCCTTTTCAGCAGAGACTCAAAAACCCACAAGGAGCTGCAATCTAAACCTACTGAAGGCCTCTGCCAGAGAGCGAGAGAGAGAGAGAGAGAGAGAGGCAGAGACCTGGCAACTCTCTGAGGAAACGTGTCCTTTTGGCCGCACTCCAGTCTTTTACTCGTTTCCTCGCTCTCTGCTTTCGCCACGCTCTCTCGCTCCACTGACAGAGCCCCAAGAGGTTTCCCGATAGAGAGACAGAGACAAGGAGAGAGAGAGAGAGAGTGAGAGAGAGAGAGAGAAACAGAGAGAGAGAGAGAAAAAGAGATGGAGTATTGTAGTCTGTCTGTCTGCAGAAGATTGACTGCAGGATTGTATTTTTCAGCGCTGTTAAGAAATGTCCTGCAGGAACCTGAGCTGTGAGTGTGATCTTAAACTCGTGGCTCTGATGGACTTTGAGGAGCTGTGTGTGTTTCAGAAGAAGTTGGTGATGAGTGAAATATAACCTAATGAAAAAAACACACACAGACACACACACACACACACACACACACACACACACACACACACAAACCATATGATGTGTTGCTTGTAACCTGGGGATCAGAATGTGGTCTCAAGGGTAGTTCTGAGATATATATATATATATTTATATCTGTAGGAGTTAGAGTGTCTAACAGCGTGGGCAGTGAGTGAGGGTTTAAAACTCCAGCAGCCCTGCTGTGTCTGATCCACTCGTAATTGTGTAACATCAAAGTTCTCCTGTGTGGACAGTGGAGCTGAGAGAGAGGACAGTGAGAGTAGAAACAAGGACAATATTGTAATCTTATGGTTGACCAGTGTATACTGGCTCCACATTCTTTCAGACCCAGAGTGTTCAGCTGTTCTTCTCACAGTGTCTCACAGTGTCTCACAGTGGAGCTTAAGGGCTGTTTATCTGATGGGGAAAGTTTTAATGGGACACTTTCTCTGTGTCTTTTATTGTCTTTTTGACCCCTCAGATACAGTACTGTGCAAAAATAAAGTAAAGGGGACATCTACGATTGTGGGGAACTGCAGCTCTCTCTGGTTTGTTTATGTTCAGAAGCTGTGTATCTTTTAAGGTGGAGCGGTGTGTGTGTGTACGAAGCGACTGTATCTTTTAATGTGGAGCGGTGTGTGTGTGTAAGAAGCGACTGTATCTTTTAAGGTGGAGCGGTGTGTGTGAGTAAGAAGCGACTGTATCTTTTAAGGTGGAGCGGTGTGTGTGAGTAAGAAGCGACTGTATCTTTTAAGGTGGAGCGGTGTGTGTGAGTAAGAAGCGACTGTATCTTGTTGGCGTCTGAAGTGTAAATTGTCTGTAAGTGTTTATTCACTGTTTGAATTCCCACAGAAACTCATGTGTAACTCGAGCTGTTTAGTTTTGTAGCACTTTCCCTCTGTGTTTACTTTCATGCAGTTAGCGTTCTCCTGAATTTAGAGTCAGTTCCACCTTAAGTAATGTAACTGTAACAGCAAAAATAAGTCAGTGTTACCCCCCTATGGAGCAGGAATAGAGCAACATCCTCATCTCGGTTGGTGCTTTTCAGCGTTTGGAGTCTCTCCGTTGTCTAAAAACCTCCAGATGGCGTTTCTCTGCCGTGAGCAGAGAGAGAGAAAGCCTAGCACCGGACCCAGACACTTTGTTTTTTTACCCATTTACAGACACTGGGGCTTCGTAAACACATTAGAGCGGTTTCCAGAGCAAATCGACTGCAGAGCAGCACATGGAGAGGACACACACTCAGAGCTTTATAAAACAAAAAGTGTTTTTGATTACAGCCGTGAATGTCATTGAGATTATAATTATTATTTAAAATAACTTATCTTCTAAATAAGTGCAATGCTGATATAAGATTGTATATGTAATAGCAATAAACACAAAAACTAAAATACATTAAAATTAAAGTGTTCCAAAAAGTAGTGTTAGTGTTGTGAGCGAGTGAGGAACCCAGTGTGTTTGCTGATGTTTCTCTTGATCGTATGGATGTGACAATGAAGTATTTATTAACAGCAAATAAAACTGGACTGTTATTTGGACTGTTGTGAAAAGGGTTAAACCAACACACACACACACACACACACAGACACACACACACACAGACACACACACACAGTCTCATACAGACACACACACACACACACTCTCTCATACAGACACACACACACACACACACACTCTCTCATACAGACACACACACACACACAGACACACACAGTCTCATACAGACACACACACACACACACTCTCTCATACAGACACACACACACACACACTCTCATAGACACACACACTCTCATAGACACACACACACACTCATACAGACACACACACACACACAAACACATACACACACACACAGACAGACAGACACACACACACAGATACACACACAGACAGACAGACAGACACACACGCACACATGCACACACACACACTCATACAGACACACACACACATGCACACACACTTATACAGACACGCACAAACATTTACACACACACTGGACCTGGACCACTGGGGTTGGGTTTTAGTGTAATATTAAGAGGTTTTTTTTATTGTTTTTGCTCAGAAAAATAACTTTTTCATTTTTCATTTTTATCTCATTTTCTTAGACGACTAAACTCACAGTGCTCTGTGTATTTCCTGAAAATACAATAACCTTTATTTAAAGACCAGTTTGAATAAGGGTGGTTTCTGACTTATGCACAAGGCCGTATGAGCGCATGTGTACACACACACACACACACACACACACGCACATTCTGCCTTCCATTTCAGGTGTGGGTGAGGGCCAAGTGTTTGGCCTGGCAGCGTGGAGCACCTCCAACCCAAATAAAAGAGCCATGACATCACCCTAACGCTTTACAACCCACCCCTCTCTCTCCACCAGCCAATGAAATCCCGGGCTGCTGCCTGGAGGCTCCTGATTGGCTGACTTTGTGAACACAAAGTTTCCACACACTCCTCGTGTCACAGCCCATCATCCATTAAAGTGATTTACCACCCTGTGTGTGTGTGAGGGATGAGAGGGGTGTAGAAATACTGTGTGTGTGTGGGGGTGGGGGGGGTGGATGTGTGTGTGGGTGGGTGGGAGGTGAAGGCTATAAGCGTATACACGTGTGTCTGTGTGTATTGTAATTATTCTCTCACTCTTCTCTTTGTATATGGGAGACTGAGACAGCAGATGGTGCAAGAATACACACACACACTTATACGAATGCCAGATATGTAGCATAAAAAACGTCCTTGTGCTGAACTGAAGGACATTAATCAGGAGTGTGTTCCTCTCCTGGGAGGCTCTACTCTAGATTTCTGAACATAGCTGTGAGGATCTGATGGAATTCAGCTTCATCATCATCAGTGAGGGTCAGGGGCTGGTGTTGGGGATTATTTCTGGATCAAACTCACCACTCCAACTCACCCCAGAGGAACCCCATCACTCCAGAGAACACAGTTCCACTGTTCCACACACCAGAGGAACCCCATCACTCCAGAGAACACAGTTCCACTGTTCCACACACCAGAGGAACCCCATCGCTCCAGAGAACACAGTTCCACTGTTCCACACACCAGAGGAACCCCATCGCTCCAGAGAACACAGTTCCACTGTTCCACACACCAGAGGAACCCCATCGCTCCAGAGAACACAGTTCCACTGTTCCACACACCAGAGGAACCCCATCGCTCCAGAGAACACAGTTCCACTGTTCCACACACCAGAGGAACCCCATCACTCCAGAGAACACAGTTCCACTGTTCCACACACCAGAGGAACCCCATCACTCCAGAGAACACAGTTCCACTGTTCCACACACCAGAGGAACCCCATCAATCCAGAGAACACAGTTCCACTGTTCCACACACCAGAGGAACTCCATCACTCCAGAGAACACAGTTCCACTGTTCCACACACCAGAGGAAGCCCATCACTCCAGAGAACACAGTTCCACTGTTCCACACACCAGAGGAACCCAATCACTCCAGAGAACACAGTTCCACTGTTCCACACACCAGAGGAACCCAATCACTCCAGAGAACACAGTTCCACTGTTCCACACACCAGAGGAACCCCATCACTCCAGAGAACACAGTTCCACTGTTCCACACACCAGAGGAACTCCATCGCTCCAGAGAACACAGTTCCACTGTTCCACACACCAGAGGAACCCCATCACTCCAGAGAACACAGTTCCACTGTTCCACACACCAGAGGAACCCCATCACTCCAGAGAACACAGTTCCACTGTTCCACACACCAGAGGAACCCCATCGCTCCAGAGAACACAGTTCCACTGTTCCACACACCAGAGGAACCCCATCACTCCAGAGAACACAGTTCCACTGTTCCACACACCAGAGGAACTCCATCACTCCAGAGAACACAGTTCCACTGTTCCACACACCAGAGGAACCCCATCGCTCCAGAAAACACAGTTCCACTGTTCCACACACCAGAGGAACCCCATCACTCCAGAGAACACAGTTCCACTGTTCCACACACCAGAGGAACCCCATCGCTCCAGAGAACACAGTTCCACTGTTCCACACACCAGAGGAACCCCATCACTCCAGAGAACACAGTTCCACTGTTCCACACACCAGAGGAACTCCATCACTCCAGAGAACACAGTTCCACACACCAGAGGAACCCCATCACTCCAGAGAACACAGTTCCACTGTTCCACACACCAGAGGAACTCCATCACTCCAGAGAACACAGTTCCACACACCAGAGGAACCCCATCGCTCCAGAGAACACAGTTCCACTGTTCCACACACCAGAGGAACCCCATCACTCCAGAGAACACAGTTCCACTGTTCCACACACCAGAGGAACTCCATCACTCCAGAGAACACAGTTCCACACACCAGAGGAACCCCATCACTCCAGAGAACACAGTTCCACTGTTCCACACACCAGAGGAACTCCATCACTCCAGAGAACACAGTTCCACACACCAGAGGAACCCCATCACTCCAGAGAACACAGTTCCACTGTTCCACACACCAGAGGAACTCCATCAAGACACACATTACACTGAGCACGAGGAGCATCTTTGTTCATATTGTTTTAGTCAAGTTTTATTACGTATCCCGTGTGTGTGTGTGTGTGTGTGTGTGTGTGTGTACTTTGCAAAAGGAGGAGTATGTTGGTCTTTCCTCAGTCGGGGCAGTGATCCAAACATAACAGCAGGGGGGCCACATTTCAGCCCAACTCAGGGGTCCGCAGATGAGGGGGTACAGGACACACACAAACACACACGCACACAGGCACATAAACACACACTAATGAGCACACTGTCACACAAATCTCTCCAGCTGGCTTCAGGTACAATCTCTCTCTTTCTCTCTCTCTCTCTCTCTCACACACACACACACACACACACACCCAGATGATGCCAGTTGAGTTAGAGTACAAATGCGGTGCAAATAAATGACTTGACATTTCAAACTTGTGTTCGAAATTTCAGTTCAGTGCAACATCTCAGAGCTGAATTTGAGGAATTCCACTCTTTAACAGCAGCAGTGTTTTAAACACGACACACACCTTTCTCCCAGTGAGACCCCTCTCTCACATTAAGACCCCCACCACCTCTCTCTCACTCTGACACTCTGAGGGGGAACTGTGTGACTCCTCTATTGTAGCTCTACTCCAGCAGTGAGTGTTGTGTGTAGATCAGTGCACTGCTCACAGACTGACCACATCACACTGGTTTTACTGGGAGCTGAGACACGGAGAGACCCCTGGAGACCAGAAGATAGACCCCCGTTCCCAAACACCCCCCGCAGGGGTCAGTCAGAGTGATTCTGACGCAGAGACAGTGCAGGAGAATCTGAGGAGACTATCTACAGTAGATCAATCCGTACCAGCCCCGCCATCAGGAGAGAATCTGCAGAAGAGAAACATCTACAGCCAATCAGACACTAGCTCCTGATTTTAGGACCCGCCTACTGACTCCTCCCATAACGTCCAGTTACAGCCAATCAGACACTAGCTCCTGATTTGGGACCCGCCTACTGACCCCTCCCATAACGACCAGTTACAGCCAATCAGACACTAGCTCCTGATTTAGGACCCACCCACTGACTCCTCCCATGATGTACAGTTACAGCCAATCAGACACTAGCTCCTGATTAGGACCCACCCACTGACTCCTCACATGATGTACAGTTACAGCCAATCAGACACTAGCTCCTTATTTAGGACCCGCCCACTGAGTACTCCATAACGACCAGTTACAGCCAATCAGACACTAGCTCCTGATTTAGGACCCGCCCACTGAGTCCTCCCATAACGACCAGTTACAGCCAATCAGACACTAGCTCCTGATTTAGGACCCACCCACTGACTCCTCCCATAACGTCCAGTTACAGCCAATCAGACACTAGCTCCTGATTTAGGACCCGCCCACTGACTCCTCCCATGATGTTCAGTTACAGCCAATCAGACACAAGTTTCTGATTTAGGAACTGCACACTAACTCCTCCCATAACCTCCAGGTACAGCCAATCAGACACAAGCTCTCAGTTAAGGGACTGCCCACTAATAAGTTGTGTGCTAATGGAGAGGGAACCAGCAGTGCCTCCTACAGTTTAGTTCCTATACAGGTGTGAACCCACATTGGGAGGGTTTGAGTTTAACACACATGCTCTCACATAAACACGGGTCCAGCGCTGTGATTGGACAGACTCAGACGAGGGGGCGGGGCCATTCTAAAGTCTCTGCACTTGACGTCAGAAGCGGAGCAGAATCAAAGCAACTCGTTTTATCCTGTGTTTCTGACTCAGGCAGCGCACAGTAAACTGACTGGGGTCTTGTTTCACAGTGTGTGGGTTGGTGGGCTCCAGATTCACACTTTAATGTGAACATGCACCGAACACAGGGGTTTCTTATTCGAGACTGGGCCGGAGAATCAGGTTTAAATGATGTGTGTCTGAACGCTCGATTAGCGCTGAGTAAACACCTCAGAGCAGATGCACACTTTCTAAACACACACACACACCAGAGAGTGTAAAATGTGAGTGTAAAGTGTTTGAAGAAAGCTTAGTGTGTGTGTGTGTGTCTGTCTCCACTGATGAAGGACTAGAGGACGAGCGACACACACTGTGCAGCGACAGATGAGCTACTGTCTCTGACTCTACATCTACAAGGTGGACCAACGAGGGAGGAGTGTCTCACAGAGTGGACAGAGAGTGGACACAGGGTTTAAAAACTCCAGCAGCACTGCTGTGTCTGATCCACTCTACACCAGCACAACACACACTAACACACCACCACCACGTCAGTGTCACTGCAGCGCTGAGAATGATCCACCACCACATCACACCTGCTCTGTGGGGGTCCTGAGCGCTGAGGAACAGGGGGAGAGGGGGATAACAAAGTATGCAGAGCAACAGATGTACTACAGTGTGTTCCTGTGTGGTCAGTGGAGCTGAGAGAGTGGACAGTGAGTGTAGAACGAAGGAGGTGATTTTATAGTAATGGCTGAGCAGTGTGTGTGTGTGTGTGAGAGAGAGTGTGTGTGTGTGTGTGTGACAGAGAGAGAGAGAGTGTGTGTGTGTGTGTGTGTGTGTGTGAGAGAGAGAGAGAGAGAGAGAGAGAGAGAGAGAGTGATGTGAGTAATCTAGAAGTTCTTTTAATCACAACCATATTTTGGGGGTTCCTCTCTTCCGCTACCACGTCAGCACACGCACACACACTTTATGGAGTCTTTGATCCAAGTTGTGTATCTGGACGAGGAGAGTCCAATGATAGACTCGGAGTCATCCAGTCTGACGCTGACTTTCTCTTTCTGTACAATCCTCTCGCTCAGAGAGAGAGAGAGAGAGAGAGAGAGAGAGAGAGAGAGAGAGAGAGAGAATAAAAACAGAACAAGGTGCAGAAAGAGAAAAGAAAGTATGAAAGACTAAGCCCAAGAAAAAAGCGGCTCATACAGAAAGAGGCAGAAAGAGAAAAGATGGAGAAAAAAGAAAAACAGAATGAAATACAGAAAGAAAAGAAGAGAGAGAGAGCTGTGAGAGAAACAAAACATGGGAAAAGCATGTAAATGCAACACAAAAAGAACAGAGAGAAAACAGAGCAGGAGAGAGAGAGATTTAATTGTAAATATAACCCCTGTGTCTCTTTCTCATGTGGTTTTCTCTCTTTCTGAAGTTTTACTGCTTCATAAAACAACCACAACAACAACAACAAACACAAATAGACGATACAAGCTCAGACTTAGCAACCACTCTCATCTTTAATAAACCTAACACCCGAGGAGAGAGGGAGGGAGAGAAGAACAGAGCGAGAGCGAAAGTGAGAGAGCAGTTAATTAAGACTCCACATTTTCCTCGACGCCCCCTGGGTCCCTGCCACAGTAACACCCAGAGGAACCGCAGAAAAAAGGGGGAGGATAGGGGCTTTTGAAATATAAAAAACCTCTAAATAAACTAAGAGTCCAAATACTTAAGGACACCTGCTCACACAAATGAAGGAGTTAATAAGGAGTGTGTTGCTGTGGAAACCTCTCTAATGTGTTTACGAAGCCCCAGTGTCTGTAAATGGGTAAAAAAACAAAGTGTCTGGGTCCGGTGCTAGGCTTTCTCTCTCTCTGCTCACGGCAGAGAAACGCCATCTGGAGGTTTTTAGACAACGGAGAGACTCCAAACGCTGAAAAGCACCAACCGAGATGAGGATGTTGCTCTATTCCTGCTCCATAGGGGGGTAACACTGACTTATTTTTGCTGTTACAGTTACATTACTTAAGGTGGAAATGGAACTCGGGAGACAGCTAACTGCATTAGCGACAGTGCTACAAATCTAAACAACTCGAGTTACACGAGTTTTAATTGTGAATGTAGCGTTTAAATTACACATTAGTTGTGATTTTGTACAAAGTAGCAGTTTCAAAATAATTTAAGCGTACACATATTTTAAATATGACTTTTGTAGTTGCAGTTGACTTTACTGCTTTTCCATTAGCAGCGATCTGATTGGCTCTTACTGCTGGAGGGCGGGACTTTATCCGTAAACAAAATCCATGTTCAGAGTTATGAGAATTTCAGCCCGTAATCGTTCCTTTATTATTAAAGTCTCTGGTTTTAACTCGCACCGCACCGTCGTCCCGAAAGTGTCCTAAAGAGCTTTGATCTCGTCCCTCGGGCTGTTTTTACTGGCCTCAGGACAGCGGCGTCTGGACCCCGCCCTGTGTGTGTCACTCAGTGGAGTCACAGCGCTCGTCATAATGCACAGATCTGATTGGCTGAGGAGCCTCACGTGTGATCTGCAGAAACACATGTGATTGGTCGGTGAGTTTCCTGGAGCGCTGAACCTGCACCGTAACGACTAGAAGAGTCACACCACTTCAGACACACACTCTGTTCACAACTAAACAGCTCTTAGTGGTTTATCAGCTACAGGTCCAGGTCCGGATCGGACAGAGTCTGGGTCTGAACCGGGACCGCGGGGCTACCTGACCCCTAGCCACTGGTGTGGACAGTGGAGCTTCAGGTCATCCCTCTCTCTCCCTCCCTCTGACGGAGAAGAGCTGGGAGCTGTTCTGATGGAATAATAAACCCTGGTGAAGTGGGAAGTGTTGGAGCAGCCCTGGGAGATGTAGAGTATTTTTCCCTTCGCTGCAATAACACCCCCCTGCCCTAAGGGAGGCGGGGGGGTGGGGGGGGGGGTAGTTCTACACGGCTCTCTAATGAGTGAGGCGTATATGTGCTTTTGGTCCTGGAATAATAACTGATCTTTACTGAGGAGTGTGCTTTCTGTGCTGGAAATAGCTCTCGGAGCTGTATATCAAACTCCTGCCGTCTGGCAGCCAATCAAAGCCCTTCTCCATCTGCTAGCACTCAGAGCTCGTACCCACCAACACTCACACGGCTACACACTGCTTATCTTTCATTACTGTCCAAACAACAACACATTTTTGTATGATTGTCATTTTTCAGCTACAGTGTTACACTGTGTAAGGCACCGCAACATGATGGGAATGAGTAGTGTGCAGTATGCAGTATACTGGAGTAGTGCGCCATTTACTTTACTAGTCAGTTACGGATGACATTCAGAGGGTGACAGCAGTCATTTTTAAGAGCTCTTCCTCCCTCCAATTGAGTAAATGTTCTAAGTTTCATCAATGCTTGGAAGTTTCAAATCTTTCCCAAAAAGTGATGAACATCTTAGAGATGCTCTTCCTCTAGGGTAAACTGTCTTTTAATCTTCTTTTAATGGTAACTATCAATTTAAAAGACTTTCTGAGGCGCTTTCAAATACTTCATTTTTTACTTCATTGTCTTTCCTATTATTACACTACTTCCAGTGGCAGTTCCTGGGGGGGAGGGGGGGCAATTGTGGCAATAACTGCTAAGGTGACAAATTAAGAGCTAGTGATCTAGACAACTGGCACAGTGCATTGTACAAATTAATAAGGAATCTTGACAGTGTCATCTAACGTTGAAGAGTTTTATTTTTGTGGTCACCTCGTGTAGAAATGCCACCAGTCACCACTACATTCATAAAGCTTTCTCTTTATCTTCACACTGTACAGTGTTTATGAAGAGCTTTGTGAAGAGCTTTACCCAACTCAACCATCGACTGTGTCATTTACCAATTAATTACCATTGAGTCGTCCTCAGACATTTTGAAGACAGACTAGTTTTATCACTACTCATTTTTCATTCATTCGTTCATTGTCTGTAACCCTTATCCAGTTCAGGGCGGCGGTGGGTCCAAAGCCTACCCAGAATCACTGGGTGCAAGGCAGGAACACACCCTGGAGGGGGCACCAGTGCCTTTTCACTCTTTAGTCTTTAGATTTGA